>NW_015164244.1:203105-203459 GCF_001447785.1 Gekko japonicus
TCCTTCATTGGCACAAAGGAGAAAAGGATTCTCTGGCTTTAGTCACGAAACTGAGCAGTGTGTGTGTGTGTGTGCTGGGGGTGGGAGAGGCACTTTTCACGTGCCCAGAGGAGCAGCCAAGTCCTGGTGACACCACGGAGCCTTGGGTGTGTGTGGGGTGGGTGGGTTGTAGCTTTCTCTTTTCCCTGCCAGCCCCTTAACTTCCAGTTTGCTGGGTTGGGGGAGGTGTGTGTGGCATGCCCTCCTCTCAGTTCGGCTTTCCCTGGAACAATCTGAAATTTCTTGTTGACTCTCTAATCTCCACCCCCCCCCCCCCCCCCCCCGCCCCCGCCCGGGCTCCCCGGTTTAATCAAA
>NW_015164244.1:203538-203756 GCF_001447785.1 Gekko japonicus
TAAGCAGGGTTGTTTGTGTGTGTGTGTTGGGGGGGGGGTGGTGTTTCTGCCTCTTTCCTCCCAGGCCCAGGTCCTAAGGGGTGAGGGGTTCTGGGGCTAAAGGACGCCCCCCCCCACCCGGCTGGGGTTTGGGAGCGAAGCTCCAAGGGGAGCGCCCCCTTCTCCCCCCTTTCCCAGTTCACCGGTGTGGGCGGGCCGTGGGTCCCCCCCCCTGGATT
>NW_015164244.1:204173-205156 GCF_001447785.1 Gekko japonicus
GCCAGAGGTCCCTCTCGGCCGCGCGCCCCTCCGGTGGGCAGGCAGGGGCCGACTGGATGTGCCGGGAAGGCCCCCGGGCCAGGCCCAAAGTGGGGTGGGGGCAGGGCCGGCTCACTCACTGGACGAACTAGGCCATCGCCTAGAGTGGGACGGCTCTTAGGGGCGCCAAACTGCACCCGGCCCCCTACTCTGGGAGTTTCTTGATTCTTCCTAAAATGCATTTATTTTTTTTAATTGGTAGGCGCAGGTGGGGGGGGGGCAGAAGGGATCCTCGCCTAGGGTGCAAAATAAGCTGGAGCCGGCCCTGGGTGGGGGGACTGGTCGCCCTCGGTCCAAGCCGCGGCAGCGAGTGCTAGCGCGGTCCCGTGCTCTTCTTGCCCCCTCTCCTGGGTCCCCCCCCCCGCCTATCGAGTGCCCCAGCCGAGTCCCGCGTTCAGGCCCCGCGGGGTCGCGCTGAGAGCGGCCTGGGAGAGGCAGGGAGGAGTCTCCCCTTGCGCCCGGGAAGGAGGGCTGGGTGACCTTGGGGCAGTCAGCCCGGCCTACCTCCCAGGGTGGTTGTGTGGAGGAGGGTGTGTTGCGGGAGGGGGGGCACTGGACGGGAGCCGCCTGGCCCCGGGAGTGGGCGGTGGAGGGGGCCCTCGAGTGGCCTGGCCCTGCTGCTGGGGCCGCTGGGGCTGCTGGGGCCGGAGCCGCCCGCCTTCTCCCAGATCCTGCTGGGGCTGCCGCTCTCTGGGCCAGGCGAGGCGGAGAGAGGCGTTCCTGCTCCGGGGCTGGAATGCTGCGGGGTGACTCCTCGGGGCGCAGCCGGGCCGGTGGGTCTCTCTCCCGTGGGAGGCAGGCGGGCAGGCAGGCAGGCAGGCAGGTCAGCCTCACGGGCGGCTGGAATGTGGCCGGTCTGGCTTGGCGGAGGCAGCAGAGGCGGAGCTCCGGGCAGCCCCCGCCGTGTGCGCCTGCCTGCCTGCCCGCCTGCCGGAGCCCCGGGC
>NW_015164244.1:206077-206315 GCF_001447785.1 Gekko japonicus
AGGAGCGGGGGGGGGGTTGATGTTAGAGCCCCCGCCCTGCAGGTGCCCCGACAGCCCTCCTCCTCAACACTCGGACCCCACCCCCGCGACAGCCCGGCGAGGTAGGCCGGGGAGGGGGCGCGTGAGCGGCTCCGGCCCGTCAGGATGACGCCGGGCTGAGCCAGCCGCCCTTGTGAGGGAGAGTCACTGCCGGGCTTCCTCTTTGCCGCCGCGGCCCCGATAAAGGCGGGGACGGGGG
>NW_015164244.1:206967-209041 GCF_001447785.1 Gekko japonicus
TCTCTGGGCCGGGGTCAGCAGAACCCCCATCCTGGAGGGGCCAAGGCTGCGGGCGGGGGGCGCTCTCCTGGCCCCCACCACCACCACCACTGCCTGTGCAGCAGGACGGAGGAAAGGACTTTCTCTCGGGGGGGGGGGGCCTAGGCTGGATCCAGCCCCACTGACGGGCTGCCCTCTCCTCCGCCTGCAGGTTATGGTGCCCCCGCTGCACCCTCTGAGGCCCAGCGAGAAGGAGAAAGGCTGAGGAGGGGCCCGGCCTCCTCCCTCCCCCCGCCATGAGCCGCTCCCAGGCCGCCGCCGCCGCCTCCTCCTCCGAGCTCCACCACATCGTCTCCAGGGCCTTCAAGGGGGTGAGTAGCCGACCGACCGGAGGAGCCCCTGGGGAAGGGGGGTGGCCGCCTCCTCCTCCTCCTCCGCTTGGGGTGGGCGGGGGTCCACCCCATGGCTGGGCTGGGCTGGCTGGCTGCTGGGGATCCGCGTGTCCATGCTGGGCCCTGGGGGGGCCTCCTGCCTCACAGCGAGCGCCCAGGCCTTCCCCCCAGCTTGCCTCCTGGCTCCGGGACTGAGAGGCTGGCAGACTCGGCCATGCCTGTGGCCCTCACCACATGTCCTCTGCCAGCACAGTCCTCCTGGGGTAAAGAAGGTCCTTCCTCTGGCGGTCCCTCCTGAGTCAACTACCCGTCAACTTCACCCTCTCCTTTGGGGAGAGGGAGGAAACGGCTCTTTGCCGGCTCTCTCCTTTATCAGTCTCTTTCTACAGGGAGGAGTCCCAGCGACTCTGCAGCCTTTCTTCCCAGGAGAGGTGCGGCAGCCCCCCCCCCTCTCCTTGCCCTTTCCCCAGCTCTGCAGTGCCCATTCAGAAACAGGGTGACCAGAACCACACACAGAGAGTATTCCAAAGGAGCCCCCCCCCCCCCAAGCCATCATAGATCTCGTCCATTTCATTTTCCATCCCAGTTATGCGCTGTTTGGATTTGGGCACTTGGGCAGACTCTGCCAGTGGAATCTGTGCTGCTAACTGTCCCTGCTGGGAATGCCAGGGAATAATGCCTCCTGGGATGTGTAGTTCCTCACGCGTGGGCTTGGAGTGGCAGGAATGTACCCCTTGGCTGCAGGGGGAAGCCCTGCTCATCGGAGCCTTTAAAGCGGCTCTTTCCTCAGAGGCTGGCCACAGTCCGGCCTTCCTCTGGGCCTCCGTGGGGCAGCCCCAGAATGAATGTTCAGATTTCCTGTGCTCAGCTGGAAACCATGTCTGTGGACAAGAGTGCCTCTGAGCATGGGCTGCTCTTCTCCCCGACTGCCCAGCTCCAGGCTGCAGCCGCACCTCTCTTCTTCGGGACACCACTCCTTTGCTGCCTCGGGGGTGGGCCGGGCACCCTCTGACTTCTGCCCACCTTCGCTGGGTGCCGGTCGGCCAGTTCCCTCCTCCCGCTCCTTGGGAGTTCCATCAAGGAGAGCTCAACTCCAAGCTGGAGAGAAGGCGAGAGTCATAAAGGCCTGGGCACCGGTATCGCACCTGCCGGGGGTGTGAGTGTGCCGCGCAAAACGGCTGCCAGCGAAGACGCCGGCCTTCCCGTTGCTGCTTGGGAGGTGGCCCTGCCTCCGGGACCTGATTCTCTCTCCCCCCCCCCAGCGTTTCCTTCCAGGCTTGGCCTCGCTCACCCCCCCAGAGGGAAGAGTGTGTGTGTGTGTGTGTGTGTGTGGCCGTGTCGGTCTGAGGCAGCAGAACAGAGCTTGAGTCCCTGGTGGCACCTTGAAAAGCAGCCAAGGTCAACCTGTGTGCAGGCAGGCAGGCAGGCAGGCAGGCGCCCTCCTCCTCGGGCACAGGGTCTCCCAGCATTCAACAATTAAGGACACATCAGTCTCCAGCTCTGACATTCATTTCCTTCACTGTGTTTGCCCCATAATTGAACCCAAATAAATGGTTACCATATCAACTACGCTTATTATTCCTGTTGGATCCTTGCCCCTGTGAAACATCTTCATTCTGCCGTATGATCAGTTACTGCTCGCCCTCTGCCTGTGTCTCTACGGGGGCTGGTAGTTTCCAGTCTTGTTTCTGCCTTGACTCTAC
>NW_015164244.1:209123-209587 GCF_001447785.1 Gekko japonicus
GCGCCTACCTCGAATAAGCCCGTGTAGGGCCCCCCTGCCCCCCCCCCGCCCTGCCTCCCTCTTTGGGGTGCTCCTGGACCCCGGCTCTTCCCTCTCCCTCCCTCCCTGGCGGAGGAGTCCCTCTGCCGGGCTCCTCCTGGGCCCCTTCCCTGAGCAGGGGGGGTTAATGATTAACCCTTTACGTGGCTCCTCCGGGTCAGGTGATCCAGGAAGAAGCCCCTTGGTGGAGGCGGCGCGGCGCGGCGCGGCGCGGCTGGGCTGGGTTCCCCCCCCCCCTCCACCCACCATGGACTTCTTGCTTTTGGCCCCGGTAAGGGGAGGGGCCGAGGGGCCTGCTCCGGGGAGGGGGGGCCAGGGGTCCTGGAAGCCGCCGGCCCCTCCCTCCCTCCCTCCCTCCCTCCCTCCCCAAGTGCCCCCGGAGAGGGCGCCTTCGCCTGTCCCTGCTCGCCGGAGGGGAGGGGAGG
>NW_015164244.1:209953-211480 GCF_001447785.1 Gekko japonicus
TCGGCGCTTCTCTCCCCGCAGGCCGAGCAGGACGGGCCGGGCCCGGCGTCGCCCCCCTTCGGCGAGCGCGGGGGGGAGGAGGAGGAGAAGGACCTGAGCGAGGCGCTGCGCGTGGAGCGCTTCGAGGACATCCTGCAGGACTCGCACTCGCGCCCCGTCGAGGAGGCCGGCCGCAGCTACAGCGAGGAGGACTTCGAATGTAGGCGGGGCGGGGCGGGGGAGGGCGTTGGGAGAGGGGCACAACCGCTGGAGGGGGGAGCGGGCCATAGAACCTCCCTGTGCAGAAGCCCTGTATCGGAGGGCAGCAGCAGCTGGACGGTTCTTTTCCAATCTTCCTGTGGGTTTCTGGGAGGTCTCATCTGGCAGAGGGCCTGTCCTAGAGGGGAACTCCCCCCCCCCCAATCAACAAGTCCCCTCTCTTCGCTGGGGGGGGGGCACCCTGCTAGGAAGTCCCACTGAGCTCCACCCCCCCCCCAAACCCCAGATCACCGCCAGTCCTCGCGCCACATCCACCACCCCCTCTCAACTCACCTGCCCTCCGGGCGGAAGAAGGGGGTGACCAAGAAGAAGGGCAAGAAGCAGGCCCCGCCCCGCCGAGCCTCCCTGCCCGGGGAGACGCCCACCATCGAGGAGGCCGAGGAGGAGGAGGAAGAGGAGGAGGAGGAAGAAGGGGAGGAGGAGGCCGGCGACCCCACAGCGGCTGCAGAGCAGAGGCTGCCAGAGGAGGAGGAGGAGGAGGAAGAGAGCCCAGGCGTGCAGGTAGGGGGGCACTGGAGGGGGGGCGGAGGGAGGGGTCCAGGGTCCAGTTTGTCTCTGTCGCTGACCCCCCCTCCCCCCCTCAGTTCTTCCTGCAGGAGGAGGATGCAACCGACCGCCAGACAGAGGGGTCCTCCACCCCAACGCTGCCCCTCAGCTCCCCGACTCCCTCGAGGGGCTCCCCTGCTGCCAGGAGGGCCAAGGCCGGCAGGTGAGGAAGGCAGAGGCCTGGCCGGTGGATTTGCAGGGGAGGGTGGCTCTAGGGGGCCAGCGGTGGCTCAGAGGTTAAGACACTGAAGGGGCAGGTCAGTAGTTCGGCAGTTCGAGACCCAAGTGTGCCGCATGACGGCGTGAGCTCCCGTCTCTGGCCCCAGCCAACCTAGCAGTCCGAAAGCAAGAAATCGCAAGTAGGTACTGCTGCAGTGGGAACAGCGTTCTGTGCACCTCGGCGTTTAGTCATGCCGGCCACATGACCATGGAAACATCTTCAGACAGCGCTGGCTCTTTGGCTTGGAAACGGAGATGAGCACTGCCCCCTAGAGTCAGATTCGACTAGCTTTCGAGCAAGGGAAACCTTTATTGCTGTAGAGCAGTTGCTGTGTGCGTGCGTGTGGCCACAGGATCCACAGACAATCTCGGAAGGGGAGGGGCAATTCCTTGAGACCAGGAGGAGCAGTGTGTGTGGGGGGGGCGTTATTCTCAGGCAGAGTGCAGATTGAGGGCCAGCCTCTGGTGGAGAGCCTCCAGCTCCTCAGCAGTTCAGCAGGGGAA
>NW_015164244.1:211552-217934 GCF_001447785.1 Gekko japonicus
GGACGGTAGCCCGTGTGTGTGTGTGGGGGGGGGGGAAGCGAGGGTGCCTCCAGCTTTGATGCAGCAGCCAGCCGGGTGTCTCTCTCTCTCTCTCTTGCAGCTCCGAGGGGGAGGAGCGCGGCGGCATGGAGGGGCCCGGCCCGGCAGAGGGGGACTCTCTGGGGCGCCCCCTCTGCAAGTCGCAGCCGGGGCACCGGAGCTACAACCTGAACGAGCGCAGGCGCATCGGCAGCATGACGGGCGTGGAGCTGGCCCGCTACCAGAAGGTGCCCACGGACGAGTCGGAGGCTCAGACCCTGGCCTCCGTGGACCTGGACTACATGAAGAGTGAGTGCGGGAGCGGAGCGCCTCCACCCCCACCCCACCCAGAAAGACACCTCCGGAGGCCCCAGATCTCCCTGGCCAAATTCCGCTGCCCAAATGCTTCCCCAGACGTGGCATTTGGGTGTTTCCCGCCGCGCCCCCCCCCCCCATGTGCTCACATAAGCAAAAGTGAAGACCATGAGGCGGAGGGCTTGCCCACCCGTAACCCCTTAGGCTTCAGGTCTGTTTCTAGGCTCTGGGTTGGCCCTGCAACCCTCAAAGCCCCCCGTCCTTTCCTGGAATGCTCCATCGTGCTGAGTGCCTGGACCCCCTCTCTGTCACACACACGCACACACACACACCCCGCGCAGTCCCGGGGGGAGGGGCCAACTGGACTAAAGTGATGCAGGGGAATAAAGCAGTCCCCACAAGGACTGTGCAGGGAAGCTGGCTGTATTTGGGGGGGGGGGGGGGAAAAACAAGGGTTTTTTTTTTTGCGTGTTGGTTTCCGGGTCCCAAAAAATGAAGGACGAACTTCTCGTTTCGATATCTCTTTTTCATACAAATATCAGTTAGTTCTGCTTCCTTTAGCAGTTTTGGAATTAGAGATATCCCTTGGAAAGGTGAAAGAATATGTGGAAGCAGAACTAACGGATATTTGTATGAAAAAGAGATATCGAAACGAAACGGTTACTCCGGAGAAGTTCGTCCTTCACTTCTTCATGACGTTGTGTATATTCATCTTATGACGTCTAGATTGAAAAAAGAATAAGATTAAACATCATGGAATGATTATTCTGGTATTTTTCATATGATCTATTGTATAGTTTGCACTGTATTTGGGGGGGGTCCAGAAGCAGTGTTCCCTCTAAGCGGAGTCAGTGTGAGCTAGCTCACAGTTTTTTAGCCTCCAGCTCACACATTTTTGTCTTTGCTCAGGAAGGAGGGCTCCAGAGCAAATTTATGCAGCAGCCAAACTGCTCGCTCACAGCTTCAATGCCAGGAGCTCACAAAGTAGGATTTTTGCTCACAAGACTCCACAGCTTAGAGGGAGCCTTGGCCAGAAGCCCCCTGGGAAGGATGGGGGCAAGGAGCAGGCATAGAGTTAGGGGCCGCCGAGGCCTTTCAAGAAGAGGGTAGACCGCGGGGGGGGGGGGCCTGGAAGCCGTCCTGCCGGTCCGCCCGTGGCGATTATACAAGGCGGGCGGAGCCGGGGGGGGGGGGGGGGGCCTGGAAGCCGTCCTGCCGGTCCACCCATGGCGATGGCCACACAGGGAAGGCGGAACTTGGGGCGATGGCCACACAGGGAAGGCGGAGCTTGGGGCTGGTGTCTGTCGGCGGGAGCAGGAAATGAGGAGTCATCCTCGTCATCTGTAGGGAATGGCAGAGGCGGCAGAGGCAGCCTGGCTCAGAGCGATGCCCCCCCCCCATGCCTTTCTTTGCTTCCCTGAAGCCCCGCCTCCCTCCTGGAGACTCACTTGGGGCCGGCGTCCCCATTGGTGGGCGTAGCGAGGCGGCTCCGACTGGGCGAGCAGGCTGGGCCCTCGTGTCCTCCGCTGCCCTATGGGAAGAGGGACCCAGAGCCCAGCCCTGCTTTGCCTTCCAGATTCCAGGCCCCCTCGGGGCACCTGGATTGCACCCAGGGGAGGGCAGAAGAAGTTCTTGGCACTTTGGGGGGGGGGGAGTTGGCTTGGTGTCGTGGTTAAGAGTGGGGGACTCTGATCTGGGGAGCTGGGCTTGATTCGCCACACCTCCTCCTCCTCCTCCTCCTCCACATGAAGCCAGCTGAGTGACCTCATTATTCATTTATTTACCTATTTAATTTATATGCCGCCCTCCCCGCCAAGGCAGGCCCAAGGCGGCTTACATAGAGATTTAAAACAAAATTTAGATAAAATCAGAACAGTACAATTATAAATATAAAAATATAAAGTGCCAGCCGCATCCCCAGGCAACAGCCGGCTGACGTCGTAGTCTGGATTGCTTGGCTGTTAGCAATGATGCTGGTGTTGGGCCGGGGCCACAGCTGCTTGGGAGCGGCTCCCTAATGAAAAGCCTCCATCTTGCAGGCCCTGCGGAACTGTAAGAGGTCCCGCGGGGCTCTGATGTCCTCTGGGAGCTCGTTCCACCAGTGCAGGGCTGCCACCGAAAAGGCCCTGGCCCTCGTCGCAGCCAGCCTGGCTTCTCTGGGGCCCGGTAGGGCCAGGCAGTTCTGGGACCCCATGAGGGGCCCGGCGGTGGACCTGCAAGGCCGGCGGGAGTGCAAGGAAGCCCCGCGAAGGAAGGCCCTCCCTGGCCCCAGGCAGGCAGGGGTGGGGAGAGGCAGGGAGGAGGCAACTTACCCTCCCTCTTCTCCTGCCTCCTCCTGGCTGAATGAGGGACGGAAGCGGGGAGGCCGGAAGCAGGGGGCGGGGCTTCGTCATGTGCCCCGCCCCCGGTACCTCACCCAGGGGAACTGCGATCCCCCGGGACCCCCCCTGAAATGACCTCTGCGTTTGGCGCTGGCACCAACGGCGCCCCATCGAAGGTCGGGAGTGGGATCCCTGCCCGCGGGCCACTCCGACTCAGGCACAGGACCTCCGTCTTCGTCGGATTCAGGCTCAGTCGAAGCCAGCCAGCCAGCCAGCCTTGGGCCAGTCAAAGCTCCCTCAGCTCCACCTGCCTCACAGGCAGTGTGTCCCTCTAAGCTGAGTTAGTGTGTTTCAGCCTCCGGCTCACACATTTCTGTCTTTGCTCAGGCAGGACGTATCCAGAGCCAACTAACTTATGCAGCAGCCCAATCGCTCGCTCACAGCTTTAGTGCCAGGAGCTCACAAAGTAGAATTTTTGCTCACAAGAAGACTCCGCAGCTTAGAGGGAGGCATTGCTCACAGGGTGCCTGTTGAGGGGAGAGGAGGGGAAGGAGACGGTAAGCCGCTCGGAGACTCCCGAGTGAAGGGCAAGGGGAGTAAACGCAACTCTTCTTCTTCTTCTTCCCGGCTCAGTGCAGAACTGGGGAAGACCACATTGGGGTGGGGTGGGGGGCTGGGCCCTGGAGCAGCCCCTCTCTCCGCCGCCGCCATTTCTCTCCAGCTTGATCTGGGAGCTGCTCACAGAAGACAAGGAGGCTGAGGATCCTCCGTGGGAGCGGAATCCGCTCTTGCTCTGGTTCACTCCCCTGAAGAACCCACCCCGATCTCTCGAACCCAGCACCTGGCCCACGAAACAGCCCTGCTCCCAAAGGGGATCTCCGTAGCGAGGACAGGCCCCTCCCTAGCCAGCCTCCCCCCACCCCAGCACAACCACGCAGCTCTCCCCCCTCCTCCGTTGCAGGCCACCGGTTCGAGGACGTCCCTGGAGTGCGGCGGCACCTCTTCCGGAAGAGCACCAAGGGGCAGGTGGTGCACCTGGGCAAGGACCACAAGGAGCCCAGCGCACGGCAGCGCAAGCAGGACCGGCAGCCCCACGAGGCGAGTGACCCCCACGTGCAGGGAGCAAGGGTGCCGCTGCGTGCTGGCCGCCCCCCCCCCGGGGGGGGGAGGGAGGCAGGTGGGCCTCTGGCTGGCTGGCAGGCTCCCCAAAAACATGAGCTGCTGCCCAGCATGGGAACAGGATACCGGGCTAGAGAAACCCACCAGTCACGTCAGGTGTGGAGGCATTTTTCTTAGGGGGGTGGGGTGGGGTGGGGGCACGCACCCACAGGATGTCCAGATTAGGGGGAGGGGCCAGGATTGGCTTTATAGGTTATGCTGGTAATGCCTCCCCCCCCGAGATTAGGGAGTCCCCTGGAACAGTTTGGTTGAGAAGGAAGGAAGAAGCGCCCCCCCCCCTGGGTGCCACCTGGCGCGCAGGGGGAGGACTCTCTGCTCTGCCCCGGGAGGTGTCCCTGCCGCATACACCCCCCCCCCGGCCGCAAGGTCCGATCTGGCTGCTCTCTGGCCCAGGTGTTTGTGGAGCTGAACGAGCTGATTGTGGACAAGAACCAGGAGATGCAGTGGAAGGAGACGGCCCGCTGGATCAAGTTTGAGGAGGACGTGGAGGAGGAGACGGACCGCTGGGGCAAGCCACACGTGGCCTCGCTCTCCTTCCGCAGCTTGCTGGAGCTGCGGAGGACCCTGTCCCATGGTAAGAGGAGGGAGGGGGCGTGAAGCGGAGGCTCCCCCCGGAAGGCAGCCTTCCCTCAGCTCCTGGGGAGAGCTAGCCAGCCGGCCGGCCGGGGCTCCCTCCCAGTGTCGCAGCGAGGACTCTCCTCCCGGGAGGCCACCCATGGCAGGGCTCTGGGCTCCTCCTCCTCTCCTCCCCCCCCCCCCCCCCCCCCCAGGAGCCGTCCTTCTCGACCTGGACCAGAAGACGCTGCCGGGGGTGGCCCACCAGGTGGTGGAGCAGATGATCATTTCCGACCAGATCCGGGCAGAGGATCGTGCCAACGTGCTGCGAGCCCTCCTCCTCAAGCACAGGTGAGACCCGCTGGGGTCCGGCCGCAGGCAGGGGAGGAGATGGACAAGAGGGACCCTCACCCCTCGGGGCTCCAGCGGGGGGGGGGGAGAAAGGCCCCCTCCCTCCCCCCCACAGACCCACAGAGGCCGAGCTTCTCTTGCAGCCACCCCTCGGACGAGAAGGAGTTCTCCTTCCACCGCAACATCTCGGCCGGCTCCCTGGGCTCGCTGCTGGGCCACCACCACCACCACAGTGCCAACCACGTGGCAGAGGGCCCGGAGCCCGCCGTCACGGACCCCCTCATCGGAGGGCACTCCGGGGAACACGAGACCCGCGTGGACATCGACAGAGAGGTGAGACAGGCTGGGCCCGTGCCCTGCCCCTTCCCCAGCCAGGGCCCACAGCCCCCCCCCCCCTGCGGGCAGGAAAGGGGGGAACGGTGCAGGCCACAGGAAGGCTCTGCACGGACCCGGGGCGGGGGGGCACCATCTGCAGAGCTCCTGTCCACAAGCGGCAGAGGAGCTGTGGTGGGGGAGGCGATCGATCGTGGGGGCTGGCGGTGGAAGGAGGTTTCCTGGCCAAGAGACCCCCTGGCCTGCTGGGGTCCTCCAACCAAGGCTCCGTCTAAGGCTGTGGGGTCTTGTGAGCAAAAATCCTGCTTCGTGAGCTCTTGGCACAGACGTTGTGAGCGAGCGATTTGGCTGCTGCATAAATCAGTTTGCTCTGGAGCCCTCCTTCCTGAGCTGAGACAGAAAATGTATGAACCGGAGGCTAAGAAACTGTGAGCTGGCTCACACTGACTCAGCTTAGAGGGAGCCCTGCCTCCAACCCCCAACCTCCTTGTTCTGTGCAGCGGGAGGTCTTGTCACCCACGATCCCCGGCAGCATCACCCGGTCCAAATCGAAGCACGAACTGAAGCTCTTGGAGAAGATCCCCGAGAACGCGGAGGCCACGGTGGTGCTCGTGGGTAAGGGGCTCTCGCGGATTTGGCTGCTTCGAGAGGTGACGTCCCAGCCTAGGTCTGTGGGAATGACGTGTGAGAGCCCCCCCCGGGGAGGGGGGGGGCTGGCCGGCTGGCCCTCCCTCACGCCCGCCCGTGTGCCCGCCGCTCCCTCGCAGGCTGCGTGGAGTTCCTGGACCAGCCGACCATGGCGTTTGTGCGGCTGCAGGAGGCCGCGCAGCTGGACGCCGTGCTGGAGGTGCCCATCCCCGTGCGGTTTCTCTTTGTGCTGCTGGGCCCAAGCAGCGCCAACATGGACTACCACGAGATCGGCCGCTCCATCTCCACCCTCATGTCTGACAAGGTAGGCCCTCCTGCCTGCGGGGCCCTCCCCCCGCCACCCCCCACGCTTCAGCCTGACCCCCTTGTCTGCCCTCTCAGCAATTCCACGAGGCGGCCTACCTGGCCGACGACCGGCACGACCTCCTCGGCGCCATCAACGAGTTCCTGGACTGCAGCGTGGTGCTGCCGCCCTCCGAGGTGCAGGGCGAGGAGCTCCTCCGGAGCGTGGCCCACTTCCAGCGCGAGATGCTGCGGCGCAGGGAGGAGCAGGAGCGGCGCTTACTGCTCGGGGTGGCCCTGGAGCCCAAGTCGCCCGAGGAGAAAGGTGGGCGGGGGAAGGGAAGGGAAGGACACATGAACATGGCCAATCTGTCCTTGCC
>NW_015164244.1:218071-220459 GCF_001447785.1 Gekko japonicus
GTCTCCCTCTGGGGCTCTAGGGGGGAGTGGGGGGGGGGGGAGACAACCCTTGGTTCCCACCCAGCGGGCCCTTTGCGTGTCCCCCGGAGCACCGTCCGAGTTTCACGGGGCTGGAGCGCTGCTGGGGGTGGAGCCGAAGGAGATCCATCCTGGGGCGGGACACGGGTTGGGGGGGGGCCTTGCCCTTGCCCCAGCCGCCGGTCCCCTGCCTCTGGGATGGGCTGCCGGGACCCCAACGGGCCTCCTCCCGCCCCGCTGACGGCAGTGTCCCTGCCTAGCCCTGCTGAAGCTGAAGGTGGTGGAGGAGGAGGAAGAGGACGACCCCCTCCGGCGCACGGGTCGCCCCTTTGGGGGCCTCGTCCGGGACGTGCGGCGGCGCTACCCCAAGTACCTGAGCGACTTCCGGGATGCCCTGGACCCGCAGTGCCTTGCTGCCGTGATCTTCATCTACTTTGCGGCGCTCTCTCCGGCCATCACCTTCGGAGGACTGCTGGGTGAGCCCCCGGGGGGGGGGGGCTGCAGGGGGCAGGAGGGCTCGGCCTTCCGGGAAGCTGCTGCTAATGGCTTCTCCAGAGAGATCTGGCCCAAAGCCGCTTACGCCAAAGGGGAGAAGAATCAGAGCAATGGAATAAAATCAAAAGTACCAAAAGGATGCGAGGAGGAGGAGGCAAAGATTTTGGCTCAACTCTGCCTGCCCCCAACCCCCCCCCCCCCCGTAGTCCACCCGTTGCCTCTCCGTGCCTTCCCCGGACAGACCAAGGCTGGGGGATAGAACAAAACCAAAGAATAAGAAGACTGCCGTACGTGCAGTAAGCCGGATCTCACACTTGGAGAACAGTGAAATAGAGGCAGCAGAATACATGCCCCCGGTGAACTGTACAGTAGGAAAGGGGAGAGAAAGGAACTCCCTAGAAGGGGGCGCTGGGTGGAAGGCAGAGGCCAGGACAAGGGGTTTCCACTCCAGCCGGGAACTGGCCCAAGGCCCCCCGGGCCTGCACTGGGGGGGGGGGGGGGTTCCCTCCCTGGTTTAGGAGGATACGGGGGGCAGGTCTGGCCTGACCCACACTCATCCACAGGAGTCCCACTCTGTCCCCGGCCACACAGGCAACGCCGCAAGTTCTTCTCTGCCACTCCCGTACCATCGGCAGAAGTGCAGCTCCTCCTCCTCTTGTGTCCCCCCCCCGCCCCCCCCCCCATATGCAGGCGAGAAGACCCAGGGGCTGATCGGGGTCTCGGAGCTGATCATCTCCACCTCTGTGCAGGGGATCGTCTTCTGCTTGCTGGGGGCCCAGCCCCTCCTCATCATCGGCTTCTCGGGGCCCCTGCTGGTCTTTGAGGAGGCCTTCTTCACAGTGAGTCTGGGGTCTGCTGGCCTCCCTCTGACAGCCGTCACCGTGGGGGGTGTTTCCGGGGGCCCTGAAACTCTCCCCTGGGCTGCCCGGGAAGCGGAGGGGCACTGGTGCATCTCCCTCTCAGTGTGGAAGGTCACGGGAACGCAGCCGGTGGTTGGAAGGAAACGCAGTCCTCTGCGTCCCCCGGCATCCTCCCCGGTTCAGTCTCGACCCGAAACCCCAGACTCCCGGGGAGCAGGGCTCAGCCAGGCCCTCGGCCAGAGACTGGAGGCACACAAGGGCCTTTCCAGCCCTGGGGAGAGCCACAGCTGCCTGACTGTCTGACTGTCCGCCTGCCCCCCCCCCCGCAGTTCTGCAGGTCCCACAAGCTGGACTACCTGGTGGGCCGCGTCTGGATCGGCATCTGGCTGATCCTCATCGTGCTGGTCATGGTGGCCTGGGAGGGCAGCTTCCTGGTGCGCTTCGTCTCCCGCTTCACCCAGGAGATCTTTGCCTTCCTCATCTCCCTCATCTTCATCTACGAGACCTTCTTCAAGCTGATCAAGGTGACCAGCAGCGAGGGGCGGCGTGCAGGCAAGAAGGCCGTGGGGGGGGGGAGGGTCTGGGGATCTGGGGCTGCTTCTGCTTCATGCCGGGGGGAGACTCTGCTGGGTCTTTGTTTTGGAATGCCAAAAACAACATCCATGATGAAAATAAATGAGTCAATGAAGATAAGTTGCAAAAACGTTTACTGTAGTAATTTCTGTAGAAAATTTTCTTCTACTACCACTCACACGCTAACGAATGCTGCGCAATATGAACAATTCGTTTCACGATATTTGCTTTATCTGAGCGTGTCGCAATCCCCAGTTCTTATCAATTACTACTTGTCAACTCTTGAAGGAAACATTCCATGTTGACTCTCTAATAGCCGAGCCCAGGGTCTTCACAATTGTGAAACGAATTGTTTTCAGTGCGCAGTATTCGTTAGCGTGTGAGCGATTATAGAAGAAAATGTTCTACAGAAATTACTACAGTAAATGTTTTTGCAACTTAT
>NW_015164244.1:220542-224117 GCF_001447785.1 Gekko japonicus
ATATTTCTGGGTCTCTGTTGTGGGCAGATCTTCCAGGAGCACCCTCTCCACGGCTGCACCAAGGCCAACGGCACCCAGGCGGGCCCAGAGGAGGACAGCCTGATAGTGGTGGGGAACCAGACGGCCAGCCGCGCCGCTTCCAAAGTGACGGGGCAGCCCAACACGGCGCTGCTGTCCCTCGTCCTCATGGCCGGCACCTTCTTCATCGCTTTCTTCCTCCGCAAGTTCAAGAATAGCCGCTTCTTCCCGGGACGGGTGTGTGTGTGTGTGTGGCCCAGCGTTTGAGGGGGGGGAGACGGCCCCCGTGGTGGTGCCAGTCGGGCGTTTCTAGAAAGTGGGCGGGGGCTCGTACCCAGCAAGGCTTCTGATTTGCCAGTGGAGATCGGATCGCCTGAGTCGATTTCTTAAAAGTTGCTTTGGCAGCTTCACGGTATGGTTGGAAGCAAGCTGTGTGTATGCACAAAAATGCTTTTGAGCCACATCTTCATTTTAAAAGGCACCCCCGTCCCACAGAACTTCTCCCTGAAATGCTGCAGAGTGGCCTCCCTCCTGGACACGGTGCGGGTGGCCACTCCCTGCGGCAGCCATTTGGTGGCTGCCCCCCCCCCCCCCCGGGCCAGAATTCCAAAGGCGCCCCCAGGCTCCCAGAGGCTGGGACCCCCCCTGCCCTAGAGGCTGCCTGCCGGGGGGTGTCTCTGGGGTGGTGTGCACACGCACCTGGACCAGGCATTCATGGGGGTGGGGGCTCGGCTCCATTGGTCTGTCCTTCGGGGCAGGCAGGAGGCCAGTAGGAGGACCCTGTGACTGAGCACGTCTGTCTCTCTGGGCAGGTTCGCCGGGTGATTGGCGACTTTGGGGTGCCCATTGCCATCCTGCTCATGGTGTTGGTGGACTACAGCATCCAGGACACGTACACGCAGGTGGGTTGGGAGAGGGGGGGGGCCCAGGCTCCTTCCAGCCTGGCCCCCGCGGCGGGGCTCCACGTTGGATTTCCCCAGTGGCTCCCAGGGAATGGGAGGGGACCAAAAGACTCCCTCTGAGTGCCATTAAGGGAAGACGAATCCCTGCACCCTGCTTTTGGCTGCCCAGAGGAGAGTTGCGTGCTAAACAGGGGCGGGGGGCTCCTCCAGGTGCCTCTTGCGAGGGAGAAAGAGGATGGCGGCAGCTGTCACCTGGGCGATGGTTGCCCACAGCCCGAGATGTGTGTCCGTCGTCCGTCCCCCCCCGGCGCCCCCCGGCCCTGCTGCGCTCTCAGCTGCTGCCCGTCCTGTCCCTCCTGCAGAAGCTTTCGGTGCCCCGCGGCTTCTCCGTCACAGACCCCGAGCAGCGGGGCTGGGTGATCAACCCCCTTGGGGGGGAGCGCCCCTTTCCTGTCTGGATGATGGTGGCGAGCGCCCTCCCTGCGGTCCTGGTCTTCATCCTCATCTTCATGGAGACGCAGATCACCACGTGAGTGGCATGCTGGCCGGGGGGGGGGGGGGGGGGGGCGGGGGGGGCAGAGACCGCAGAGCGGCCCCGCTCTCTTTGTGGATGCAGCCTCCTCCCGGCGCACCCCCCCCCCCCCCCCCCCCCCCCGCCACAGGCTGATCATCAGCAAGAAGGAGCGCAAGCTGCAGAAGGGCTCCGGCTTCCACCTGGACCTCCTCCTCATCGTGGCCATGGGGGGCTTCTGCGCCCTCTTCGGGCTGCCCTGGCTGGCCGCGGCCACTGTGCGGTCCGTCACCCACGCCAACGCCCTCACGGTCATGAGCAAGGCCGTGGCCCCCGGGGACAAGCCCAAGATCCAGGAGGTGAAAGAGCAGCGCGTCACGGGCCTGCTGGTGGCCGTCCTCGTGGGTGAGTCCTCTGCAGGCCTCGCCGCTGCCGCCGCCTCTGGCACGGCTCTGCTCTCCTCCTTCTCCCCCCTCCCCCATTTGGGGGGGGCGGCGGGACGCGGGACCCACCCTGGCACCACTGCTCCGTGGCCTCCTCGGCCCCTCTTCTGTGGCACTGCTGAGCAGGTCCTGCCTCTGCCCCAGGCTTGTCCATCGTGATCGGCGACCTGCTGCGCAAGATCCCGCTGGCCGTGCTCTTCGGGATCTTCCTCTACATGGGCGTCACCTCCCTGAACGGGATCCAGTTCTACGAGCGCCTCCACTTACTGCTCATGCCTCCCAAGCACCACCCCGACGTGCCCTACGTCAAGAAGGTCAGGAACGGGACAGGAGGGGTGGCGTGGGGTGGGGAGGGAGGCGTCTCTCGGGCTGGCTGCACGGAGGGGGCGGGGGGCGGGCACGCACAGCCGGCCTTCACACACTGAGCCTAGAGGGGCCTGCTCAGGCGAAGCCACGCGTGTGCCTCCTGCTCAGAGTGGCCGGGGGGGGGGGAGCACAGTGGGAAATGGTTGAAGGGGCCGGCCCACAGCTGCTCCCTCTGCCTGTACAGGTGCGGACGCTGCGGATGCACCTCTTCACGAGCCTGCAGCTGGTGTGCCTGGCCGTGCTGTGGGCCGTCATGTCCACAGTGGCCTCCCTGGCCTTCCCGTTCATCCTCATCCTCACGGTGCCACTTCGCATCTGCCTGCTCGGCCGCATCTTCACAGAGCGAGAGATGAAATGCGTAAGTGGGGCTGGCCGGGCGGGCGGGGGGCACCAGCCACAATCGGCAGGGCCAACGCTCTGCAAAGCGGCAGCCCCCCACCCCTGGCTAAGCACACCTCCCCTCCCCCTCTCTCTTTGGACAGCTGGATGCCAACGAGGCAGAGCCCATCCTGGACGAGAGAGAAGGCGTGGACGAATACAACGAGATGCCCATGCCTGTGTGAGGAGGGGTCCGGGAAGGCCCCAGGAAGAGCAGCGCCCCGCCTCGCCCGGCGCAGGGAGGAACTGGACCCGGGAGCACCTCTGTGCCTTTGCCTTGCCCTGTCAGACTGGGGGGGGGGAGAGGCCCTTGCCGAAGCGGCACCACCCACAGACCGCCCAGCTCCTCCGCGGCTGCTGGACAAGAGAGGGCCAGGCGGAGCGCAGGCACCCCCTCTGCTTCCTCGCACCAGCCGTGGGGGGCGGGGGACACCTGTCTCTCCCAAGACGAATATCGGTGGCTCCCTGCATCCTATGATTTTATTTAAGAGATTAATTTAAAACTTCAATAAACAGCTTTACTATAATCTGGCGGGGGTGTCACCTGCTCCTGGGTGGGGCCTTGAGCAGGCCACGAGGAGGAGGAGGGCTTTGCCCCTTGGCCACTGGCCGGGCCTGGCCGCTTGCTCCCTGGCGGACCAGCGGGAGCCCACGCAGCCTTAGGAGCATCAGGCGCTTTCCTTCCACCAGGACTGAGTGGGTGCTAATAAAACAACACAGAGAGAGAGCCGGTGTGCGTTTCTCCATTTTCCATTTTATTGCACATGTCCTCCTCTCCCTTCTCCCACTGACCTTCTCCAGCCCCACCAGGGAGTCCTCCCTTCCTGGAGAAGGGGCAGGAGCCAGGGGCTTCCCCTGCCACCTCGGAGCTTCCTGCCGGCCCGCCAGCTGATGCACCACCGGCAACCCCCCCCCCCCCACCCCCCCCCCCTGGCCCCCCCGGGGCCCCGCAGAGTC
>NW_015164244.1:224194-231016 GCF_001447785.1 Gekko japonicus
CGGGCGGGGGGGGGGGGGGGGGGGAGACGACAGAGGCCGGCAGTGACGTTTCCTCCCCTCCGAAAGCCTCCCCACGCCAGCTGTGCCACTGAGGGCTGGGGTCGGACCCACCACACCCGGGCTCGAAAGGATGAAGCAGGGTGTGTGTGTGTGTGTGTGGCTCCACCCCAGGGCTGCCGTGTGACAGGCTCCCAGGATCACCCACCCAGGGCTCCCAGCAGCACAACAGGCCGGGGACGGGAGCCTCCCCAGAAGACACCTCCCGGGAGGGAGGGAGGGAGGGAGGGAGGGAGGAGAAGCCCCTCCCCCTTACCTGCAGCAGGTGGTAGCCCAGCAGGAGGAGGTGCCGATCACGCATGGCTCGAGAGCCCACCAGCACAGCCGAATTCTGGCAATAATGCCACTTGTCGTTGACAGACAGCACTATCCTGGGGGAGGAGGCAGAGGAGGGAGCCATCTGTGGCAAGGGCGGGAGAGGAGAGAAGCGGGGCGGAGGCAGCTGGGAGCCTGGAGGAAACGGAGGCGCAAAGGGCTGGCAGCCCCCAGGAACCCTCCGCTCAAGGTGCGAGGTCCCCACCAGTACCTGTGGATCTCCTCGGCCGCCTCCATGCCGCCGGGCACAGCTCCTGGGGTGGCCACCGGGGCGGCCGGAAGGCGTCGCCTCTCCTCTGGCAGGTCCTGCTGCCGGGGCTCCGGGACCAGGAGGGGGGCAGTGGAGCGAGGGGCCGCCTCAGCTGGGCTGCCTGCGGGGCCTGGGCCGGGGTCCTCCCTCAGGCGGCCGCCGCAGCCCCGGGGGGCCAGTGGGCACGGGCTCCCTTCTGGCAGGAGCAGCCTTCCTGCCGAGGGACTGCCCGGCCCCGGCTGCCTGGTGAGGGACCCACTCGGCGTATCCGAGGCGAGGGCCTGGAGATCAGGGACGTCCAGGGGGGCTGCAGCCTGGGGGGTCCATGGGAGGACGGAGCCCGAACGGGAGACCTCCAGCAGGATGTCTGCAGAGAGGGAGAGAATGACAAGGCCGGGCAGACCACCGGAGGACGTCGGGGCGGAGGAAGGGCCTGGCCACCACACAGCCCTCCCCCCCCCCCCCCCCCCCCCCAAATATCAAATCTCTGGAAATTTAGGAGGCCAGGTGCGGGGACTGCATCTTTTTCCTGGGGAAAAATAGACCTAACACGTTGGGGTCACTGAGACGGATAAAACACCAGAGTTCTTTATCGACCTTTTTTCACTCCTTTTCTCTTTTAAAATCATGCTATCAGCAGCCGTGTGTTGGGAGAGAGAAAAGTGTCCCAGCTGATGCACACTCTGGGAGAGAGAAGAGGGGAGGTCAGAACTCCTGAAGTTTAGTCAAAACTAAAACAAAGCTCTCAAAGCCTTCACGGTGGACCTGGCTCATCAGACTGATTTTCTGAGAAGAGAACTGATGAGAAGCTACATAACCACCCCCTAAATAGGAGCCAAGCTGGATGCCGTGCTGGAGGTGTGCCCCCCCCCGGCCTGTGGGTGAGGCCAAAGCCAAATCACCCCCTAAACAGGGGTCAACTGGACAAGCACAAGAGGCACTGGGAGGGGGAACATCCCCCCAAGAGGCCCTCGGGAAGCAGGGTGACCGGCACAGTCACGTGCTGCCCGGGGCTTCTTCAAAGCGGACCCTCTGGGTACAGAGGCAGCGCACCTCTGACTAGACGAGGCTTGGGTAGGACCACCAGTGCCCCCACCCAGAAAGGTCTGCCTCGCGACTCATGGAGAGACCCGGTGCCAGGCCGGGCAGGCCCACCGTGGTCTGACCCCACAGGGCTTCGGCCCTTGTTTCAAGCACGTTTCCGGGGCAGAACCCTGCCGGAGTGAAGCCAGCCTGCGGGCCTCTCCCGCACCTGAGTGCCACTGCTCCCTGCCCACGGGCTCTGGAGACCGTCCCGGCACCTTTCCCCCTTCCGAGACTCGTCTCTCACCTGCGCAGTACCCCGGGGGCACCACCGCGTCCTGCCGATAGCCTTCTTCCCCCACGAGCTGCCGGAGAGCCTCTGCTACGAGGCCTTTGTAACTAGGGAAGGAACGGGGCAGAGGTAAGTCACCAGAGCAGAGAGCCAGAAGGCGCAGGAGCCCTGAGCCCACAGGAAGGAGGCCGGGTGGGTGGGTGGGGGCCCACTCTCAGCCAGGGAATCAGACCGCCTCCTCGCCTGGGTCAGGGACCTACAGAAGCAGTCACAGTCCCTTGGCTCAACTCTGCCCCCACCCCAGAACTTCCTAACTACTCGAAATCGCTCTTGCTAAAAATATTTGGGCATGGCTCAGTGGAGGGTGTGAACGGTTCCCCCTTCTCTCTCACGTATTTTTATTTCATTAAAACATTTGTCATCCCACTCAGGGCCCCCAAGGTCATGAACATTAAACATTAAAACAAGATGGAAAATACACATAAATATATACAAGCCACCAAAGACACATACATGGGAGAGGGTGTGTGTGTGTGTGTGTGTCAGGGAGAAGCAGAAAGGGAATGGCAGACAAAACGGCTAGCAGAAGCTGATGCCACGAGAAGAGAGAGGTGTGTCCCTGGGGGACACCCAAAGCAGTAAGATGGCTCGAGTGGATGAGAAGGTTCACACGGGAGAACACAGCCTCTGGGTCAAAGAGCCCCGCTCAGTCGTCTCTCTCAGCCTCCACTCACAGAAGTGGCTTTCGAGGGCCAGGAGCCCCTCTCCATTCCTGCTCGTATCTGAGAAAGGGAACCCATGACCCTCAACCGCTCCTGCCCCGAAAACCTCGCTGGTCTCCCACGTGTGCTCCGGGACTTGGGGTTGGCCGTTCCGCTGCAGACCGACACGGCTGTGCCCTCGGGGACCCCCTGCCCATTCAGTGCCCGTCTTCCCTAAACCACCAAGGAGCTCTCCCTGGGGGTGCCCACGGCCGCCCCCTCCCCTGGGCCTTCCCGTCGCACCTGTATTTGTGGTTGGCCTCGTCTGCAGTGAGAGCACCGTCAAACATGCACACACGGTACTGGGGGCCAAGGCGGGGGCCATCGTATCCTTGGACCTCCAGGGCAACGGCCGCGTCCAGGAGGGAGAGGTAGCGGCGCACGATCAACCCACAGGGGCTACCTGTGAAGGAGAGGGATGCGAACAGGAGTCAGCTCATCTGCCACACAGCAAGCCCCTCCCCCAATATTTTTCTGATTGGAAGAACTGAAAAATCTGGAGGACTCAGGGGCAGAGACTTCTATGAAACATTTTCTCTTTTAGAATGAGTACAATCCTTAAGGCAAGGGTTTTCACACACTAAATGTAGACCATGAAATGACTTTTTCAGCAGAGAAATTAGAAAGTTTGGTGAGCATTGGGGGGGGGGCCTCTTGTGCTGTAGAAATATTTTCAGATGGATTTTTTTGCTTAAATGTGAATAGTTTTAGCAACAATTAATATATGATAAATGCAAATACATTATTAAAGGATTCTGTTTCCAGTGTTGCCAAGAGATTTCGTCCCAAATAATACACATTCTTTGAACTTCTACGGAATCAGCTTTCATTTCTTCCTACCTCTCAGATGTCAATAATTAAAATTACAGTTTGCATCTCTTGGGTCCACTTTCCATTTTTATACTTCTAAACTCCATAAATATACCAAATAGTATATGTTTTCCACTTATATGTTATTTGAAGGAGAACATTAATCCGGGAGAACCGGGTTTAATTCCCCGCTCCTCCTCCACTTGCAGCTGCTGGATGACCTCGGGAAAGCCATAGTTCTCTCAGAGCTGTCCTTGAAAAAGAGCCGTTTCTGTCAAGAGCTCTCTCAGCCCCGTCTACCTCACAGGGGGTGTCTGTTGTGGGGAGGGGAAGGGAAGGAGTTTGTAAGTCGCTCTGAGACTCCCTTGGGTAGTGAAGGGCGGGGTATAAATCCAATCTCTTCTTCTTCTTCTATTATATTATTTGTATTATAAATGATGTTGTTTATGTTTCTCTACGCAGCCATGCCTAATGCTAGCAGTCCACAGATTATGCAAAACTGAATTATTCAGGTGGATGGTTTATAAAAGCAACAGAATTACACTGTAATGCAACAGTTCAGGAAGATGCTTTGATAAAGAGAAAGGGACAGTGGACTCTACTACTGTGTACACTACAGACGGCCTGTCGCTGAAGGCATTACCCTGCTACATAATTTTTATAATTTAATGGATCATGTTACAATTTATGCTTTGTCTTAGCTTTCGACAATCCTAATCCTATTACACTGCTTATTGTTTACTGAATGTCTCGCCCTGCCGACTGTATTGTTACACTGCATCATTCACCTTGGATGATATTAAGAAAGATGAATTAAAAATTATATATATATATATATATATATGTTTAGGTTTGATTAAAAAAAAAAAGTAGGTAAAACATTTCATCTCCCCCCACCCCCGAAATACCCCTTTTTCCTCCTACGGCTTCCAAATTTGCAGAAATTTCACACCACCGGAAGCTGCTCCACCCCTCTCTTCCTACACTTACTGGTGACACTGTCAAGGAAGCTGGGAGAAAAGACCTTGTGCAGGACGGCCAGTGGGAAGTGACGCAGCTGGACAAGTGACATGAGGATGTTGACTGTGGCCAGGGGAGAAGCAGTCGCCTTCTGCACAAGCACCGACTCCAGCTGAGGGAAGAGCTCCAGGTGGTTGGAAGGCCGATAATTTGTGCGGCTGAAGGGGAAGACTAGCTTCTGGATCACCTGCAGCAGGGAACCAAAAGGGAGGCCCGGCTCAAGAAAAAGCAGGAAACCCCCCCCCCCATTCTGGCCCCCTTTTATTGTCTGAGGCCTGTAATCCCACAGTCTGCAGACTGCACTACGTTGGCCTGGCAATTTGCTGCTCACACTGCCATTCAATTTTGTATTTCTAGTCCTGTTGCATTGTTCATTTTGTATCCTGTGTAATATAATTATGAACTATTTTTCCTCGCTCCACTTTCTGCATTCTGGAAACATTAAGGGAGCCAGTTTGGTGTCGTTGTTAAGAGCGCGGACTCTAATCTGGGAGAACCGGGTTTGATTCCCCACTCCTCCACCTGCAGCTGCTGGTGTGAGCTTGGGTCAGTCACAAGTTCTTTCAGAGCTGTTTTCTCAAGGGCAGTTCTGAAGAGAGCTCTCTCAGCTCCACCTACCTCCAATGCTCCCTCTAAGTTCAGGTAGTGAAGGGCGGGGTATAAATCCAATATCTTCTTCTTCTAAGTTGTGGAACCTTGTGTGCAAAAATTCTACTTTGTGAGCTACTGGCATGAAAGTTGTGAGTGAGCGATTTGGCTACTGCATAAATTAGTTTGCTCTGGAGCCCCATCCTTCCTGAGCTGAGACAAAAATGTGTGAGCCGGAGGCTAAAAAACTGAGCTAGCTCACACTAGCTCAGCTTGGAGGGAACACTGCCTACCTCAGTGTGTCTGTTATGGGGAGGGGAAGGAGACTGTAAGATGAGACTCCTTCAGGTAATGGAGGGCGGGGTCTAAATTCAATCTCTTCTTCTTCTTCTAAATCTCAGTGAAAAAGGTGGGCAATAAATAAGTCTCCTCGACAGTAAGCCTCCTGGGGTTTCCCATATTCCCAATTTGTCACTGGATTTGTTTCCTGCCGTTAATTTACCCCCCATTCTATCCTGGTAGCCCAAGGTGGTCAACAGCAAATGACCAAAAGATATGTGTCACATGTGTTACCCAGAAATTTGTTGATCTTAAAGGTGCCACTGGAACTTTTCTCACCTGTAAGTACACTTTGCACATGAAAGCTTACCCTTTGAATAAAACTTTGGTGGTTTTCAAGGTGCCACTGGACTCCAACTCTGTTCTGCTGCTTTAGACCAAAACAGCTATCCACCTGAATTTTCCTTTATTATCTGTATGCAAATTTGCTATTTACATGTCTTATCAAATATGTTATTCCAATCTTAACTGTATTTATTGCTCAGTTACTTGTGCATCTTGACACTAATTGGGTCTTCCTGGCAACTAAACCCCCCTACCTGTAGGCACCTATATATGCAGTCTCTTTGTTTTCGCACGAACCCACAGGGTGGTAGAAGAAGAGATTGGATTTATACCCCGCCCTTCACTACCCAAAGGTGTCTCAGAGCGGCTTACAAACTCCTTTTCCTTCCCCTCCCCACAACAGAGAGACACCCTGTGAGGCAGGTGGGGGTGAGAGAGCTCTTGACAGAAACTGCTCTTTTTCAAGAACAGCTCTTATCAGAACTATGGCTTGCCCAAGGTCATCCAGCCAGGTGCAAGTGAAGGAGGAATGGGGAATCAAACCCGGTATCCCAGATTACAGTCCGCGCACTTAGCCACTACACCAAACGGGTAGGTGTCTGCATTGACTCTGCTGCTGCTAGGGGTGCCGATTCAGGCTTGTAAAATTCCCAGCGGGTTTTTTTTGGGGGGGAGCGATGCCCCAGAGCCAGCACCTCGCTTAGGGTTGTAAAGCAGGACCCAACAGAACTGGTAACTATGTTAATATATTGGACATAGGTCCTCGTCGCTGGAAAGAACTACTTTGGAAAGAGAATTTTGTGGAATACTTCATTGTGTATCAGAAGATTCCTATTATTGCGCTTTATGGTGCAAGAGTTACACTCAGGTACAGTACACATTGCATCTGTCAGATGTATTGACATGGCTACCAGCTCTCTTGTGTCCTGCTTCAGGGCTCTTTCCCGTTGTTGTAAGGACTATCCTGCCTTGTGGCCTCCTTTTCTGTCTACCACCGCGCCCTTGCCGCTTCCTCCACGAGACAGGAGCGGGGTGATCCAGCGGGCCCGTCAGGCTGCGGCCCCTTCTGGGCGGGCGGGCGG
>NW_015164244.1:231992-237944 GCF_001447785.1 Gekko japonicus
CAGCCCCCCCCCCCCCCCCCCCCCCCCCCGTGGGACGACTCTCCGGACAGGCCACCGAGCCCCCCCGCACACACACACGCACCACAAACCCACACGAGCCACTTCTTTTCCTTCACAGTTGCCTTTCTTTAATGTTAAAATATGCATTTCCCAGCTCAGGGGCACTTCACTGCCGCCCCCACCCACCCCCACGTGGCTCCTCTCCACTCCTGGCCGGCGCAGCACTTTGGAGCAGGACTCCACCTGAGACCCCCACCACTGGCCGGCTCACGCACCCCCACCCCCCCTGAGGTCCCTGGGCTTGGCCAGGCCACCCACGTTCCCCAGGCGAAGGGGCACCAGAGTCCGACGGAAGCCATGTGCCCCCCAAGCCGGCCAGCACACTTTCCCAGATGGGGGCGGGGGTGGAGACGGAGCGTTCTGTCCTCCCCCCGCCCCCCAGGCCAGGCACTATCTTCGGTACACAGCAAAGGCCACGAAACTGAAGACGAGGGTGAGCCCCGCCAGGCAGGTGGTGGCGGTCGCCGTGAAAACGTGACGGTACTGCATCTGGAAGTACCAGAGGGCACCCAGCATCAGCACAAACAGCGGCACCATCAGGCTGCCCACATTGAGGGCGGCGTGTGCGGCATCCACATTGCTGGCGTTGGCATGAGTGCTGTTGGGCACCGACGGCGACCGGTGCTGCAGGATGTGGCAGTGCACCACGCTGTGGTGGGTGAGGTGCAGGGCGCTCAGGGTCTGCGAATCGTCCCGAAGCAATTGTCCCTGGTAGATCAGGCGCACCAGCTGCTCCTGGCCTGGGAAGTGGGCCCTGGGCGAGGGGGAAGAGAACGAGGCACCCAGTGAGGCAGGCAGGCAAGAGAGTCAAGGAAGGCAAAAGGAAGCACGTCTTTAGACCCAAGGAGTAATAAAAACTGTGTTCGTCACCAGGGCTGTTCATGAGCAATACTGGCTTCAAAAGGAGACGAGGCAGATTCACGGGGGAGAGGTCCTTTGGTGGCTTCTACCCATGGTGACTCAGAGGAGCCTCCATATTCAGAGGCAGCAAGCCAGGAGGCAACAGCAGGGGAGACCTTGGCCTTTATGCCCTGCCCATTGGCCCTCTAAGAAGAAGAGGAGAATGGATTTATCCCCCACCCTTCACTACCCAAAGGAGTCTCAGAACGGCTTACAAACTCCTCTCCCTCCCCCTCCCCACAACAGACAGGCAACCTGTGAGGCGGGTGGGGCTGAGAGAGCTCTGACAGAAAATGCTCTTTGTCCAAGGACAGCTCTTATCAGAACTACGGCTTGCCCAAGGCCATCCAGCCAGGTGCAAGTGGAGGAGGAGTGGGGAATCAAACCCGGTTCTCCCAGATTAGAGTCCGCGCACTTAACCACTACACCAAAAGCAACTGATTTGGCCACTGTGTGACTAGATGGATTCTGATGCAGGAAGGCTCCCAGGCAGCTGTACCACACAAGTCCTCAACTAGGGCCTACAGCAGAACTCCACCACTCCAAACTTTCGAACCCATCAGACCAGAGACCAGTGTTCCCTCTAAGCTGAGTTTGTGCGAGCTAGCTGACAGTTTTTTAGCCTCCGGCTCACACATTTTTGTCTTGGCTCAGGAAGGGTGGCTCCAGAGCAAACTAATTTATGCAGCAGCCAAATTGCTTGCTCACAAGTTTAATGCTAGTGGCTCACAAAGTAGTAATTTCTGCTCACAAGACTCCACAGCTTAGGAGCATTGCCAGAGACTCTAAGCAGTTAGTTCCCAGTAAAGAAAACACAGACTTGACTGTGTGACTGAACAACAAAAAGAAAACACGGCCTCAACAGGACAGGACCTCGGGCCTGAGGCCATGGCACGCGAGAGGGCCAGGCTACGATGAAATCTAGCACCAGAACCGACCTTTCAAGGGGCTGTAAACGACTGCTTGGGTTTGCTGTAGTTATTTGCCAGTATTTAGAATACTTTTATTCCTTTTTCTCCAGAAAGAAAAAGACTTCACACAGTGATCCATCTGGAGTGCACCAATGGCAGGCCTCTGGCCACCTTCCTGACAGACATTCCTGTGATGCAAGGGTGCTGGGGGGGGGGGGCATTTGGCACCAGTATCCTCGAGCGACAGTATCTGACGGCAACCAGGAAAGGCCATCAGTGGTCTCCTTCTGGACTCTCCTGGCAACTCACAGAAAACTATTCCACTAGAGCAGAAGCTTTTCTAGACCCGATCACCCTGCAGGGCGAAGTGGCCCACTGAATGAGAGCAACGTTTACCTGGCCAGAATGCCTTTTGTGGAGGGAGGGTGGGTAAGCGGAAGCCCCTCACCCTTCACCCAGGCTCCATACAGCTGGCCGTGCCATGAAGAAGGGTGGGTTTTTATATCCCCTTTCCCTCTACCTTAAGGAGTCTCAAAGGGGCTTACACTCGCCTTCCCTTCCTCGCCCCACAACAGGCACCTTGTAGGGTAGGCAGGGCGGAGAAAGTTCTCTGAGAGGACAGTGACAGGCCCAAGGCCACCCAGCAAGCTTCAGGTGGAGGAGGAGGAGGAGTGGGGACTCAAACCTGGTTCTCCACATGAGAGGCCACCACTCTTGATGACACCATGCTGGCCCTCTACACTCCACCATCGGCCTCTGCCACCTTCCCAACCTTGGCCCGGAGGCTTTGCTACATCCTCTTTCCTAGCTGGTCACACTGCAGCTTCCCTTCTCCGGCCCGCCCTCTGCTTCGCTTCACAGACTTCATGTCTGCATTACAGCCCTGTTAGGGTTCCAATCCCACTTCCAACCCCAGAATCTAAGGGCAAAGTGGTGGCCGAACCTGGCAACTAACTCAACGTCCAGAGAGCTGCCAGGCCCAGACTACCAGGTACAGCTGCAGTAAACAGTAATAGGGATCAGTTGCTATCAGGACTCTACCACTGGCAACAACAGCAACAAGAACAAAAGTTCCTGATCCTGCATGTGTGTACCAGCTGGGTTTGAAGCGGTGGAAAGACCAGGAAGGGGATTAGGGTGGATAGCTCAACTGAAATGGCAGTTCTGGGAGCAGCAGCAATAAAAAAGGCAAATGATGATGATGATGAAAGGGGACTGGAGACAAAACTGTAATGACTTTATATATACTGAATTGGAATATTGTATGTTGTTTGGATCACCACATTTCAAAAAATATCACAGGTTCTGACACATCAAATATAAGGTGACACTCAGGTGAGCAAAAGGAGCAGGTGCTGCAGCATCAAGACAAGTATAGCAGGAGAAGGAAACTGTCCAGAGGGAGGCAGCTGGATCTTTGGATGGCAAAGGAATGAAAGGAAGACAGGGAGAAGGCAGAGAAACCGAGTAAGTTCTTTGCATCTGTTTCCGCTGAGGAAAATCTGGGGCACAGTCCCACACAGGGGCTCCTGTTTTGGAGAAGGATGTCTGAAAAAATTGGGATCAAACAGAGGTGACAAGAGAATAAGTTCTAGGACTTACTACGCACACTGGACGCTAGCAAGTGTCTGGGTCCAGAGGGCATATATTCCAAGAGTTCTTAAGGAACTCAGATATGGAATTGCTGATCTCCTGACCAGTATAGGCAACTTGTAAAACCGGCCTCTGTGCAGGATGACTGGGAAATAGCAAACGTCACCCCAATTTTTAAAAAGGAGTCCAGAGGGGATCCAGGAAGATGCTGGCCCATTAATCTAACACCTGAGCCAGGTAATCAGCAGAAACTGTTATTAACAATAGAACTGTTAACCCTGCAACACTCCACGGTATCCAGAGTGTGCAGCAGGGGCACCAGGGAACATCTGATGAGAGAGGCTGCGTTTTAGCTTGGAGGACGAGGGAAGGACAGGCAGGGCCAAAAACTGCCAATATTAGCTGCCTGGAGTGTAAAGGTCTCTTTGGGTGCAAGGGCCTATTCAAGTGTAGGCCAAGAGAACCAGGGAGTGGGTGTGGCAGGGAAAAGGGGGGGGGATACACAACGGAGTCTGGGGGAAGAGAGGCCCGGAATAGCAATGGGGGGCGGTAACCAGTAACTTAACTGTCAGAGTGGTGGTTGAGCAGTGGGACAGTCTGCCTCGGGAGGGGGTGGATGCTCCTTCGCTGGACGTTTTCAAGCGGAGGAGGCTGGACGACCCTCTTTCGGCTAAAGTGCTCCTGCAGAGTGCCGGGGGGGGGGGGGCTGGGCTGGATGACCTGCAAGGTCCCTTCCAGCTCTGAACCTTCTATGAGGCTATTGGAGCCCATGCAGGCATCAGCAAGGGCTGCAGGAACCCCACTGCCAGCCAAGGAAACCTCTGCAATGCCTCACCTTTTAAGACCTCCTATTGTGTCCTCGGGGCGCACCCGGGCCAGGCGCTCTGTGTCGTTCACAAACTTCAGTCGCAAGATGATGGTGTCGTCTGCGGGGAAGTTCTCAGAGCCAGGGCCTCCTGTGGGGGATGTGGGTCTCTCTGGGGAGTTCAGGCTTGTTCTGTGTCGCAGATCCCTCGAAGGGCTGCCGGGCCCATCTGAAGCAGGCTCTCCCTCCTTGACCTGCCGTGCCCCGGCCACCTGCCCGCTTGGCCTGTCCTCCTGCTGGCCCTCTTCTCCTGCCTGCCCTGGGGCCAGAGGCGGGGTGGCGGCAAAGACGGGGTCCCCTCGCTCCACGGTGTGCGTCGAGAACCAGGCCAGCACCAACACCAGCAGCACCGACAGCAGGCCGAAGAGCACGGTCACTTCGTCCCCCACGCCCTCAATCAGAGCCATGGCTGGCCGGGAGGCAGATGTCCCCAGCCTGGGAAGGACAGAGAAAGGGCCGTGAGACTTGGCACCAGAGGCGTCTCTCCTCCCCCGGCACACGACGGGCCAAAACACAGACACCCGCCTCCAAGCCAGCTCCAGCACCCAAAGGGAAGGGCAGGGGAGAGGATCCCTCCCAGCCCATGGCAGAAGGGGCACGAAGAAGCTGGGAGGGGCTCCCTGGTGTCCTTAGCCCCGCCTCTCTGTCCTGTCCTCAGCAGAGGGGCTGAGGGATTCAGGATCCTCCTTGACACAACTTAACATAAGACCATTAGAGACGCCAATGCTGGATCAGGCCAGTGGCCCATCCAGTCCAACACTCTTCTGTCACACAGTGGCCAGAAATACCAGGTGCCACCAGGAGGTCCACCAGCGGGGCCGGGACACTGGAAGCCCCTCTCCCTGTTGCCCCCTCCCCAAGCACCAAGAATCCAGAGCATCCGTTGCCGTAGACCGAGAGTTCCTATCTATACCTTGTGGCTAATGGCCACTGATGGACCTCGGCTCTTAACATGAGAACATAAGAGAAGCTAATGCTGGATCCGGCCAATGGCCCATCCAGTCCAACACTGTGTGTCACACAGTGGCCAAAAGTACCAGGTGCCATCAGGACGTCCAGCAGTGGGGCCAGGACACCGGAAGCCCCCCCCCCCCAAGCACCAAGAAGACAGAGCATCACTTGCCCCAGACATAAGAACATAAGAGAAGCCAATGCTGGATCCGGACAATGGTCCATCCAGTCCAACACTCTGTGTCACACAGTGGCCAGAAACACCAGGTGCCCTCATGAGGTCCACCAGTGGGGCCAGGACACTAGGAGCTCCCCCCCTGTTGCCCCCCCAGCACCAAGAATACAGAGCATCCCTTGCCCCAGACTGATCCTATCTATACCTTGTGGATAACAGCCACTGATATACCTCTGCTCTTAACATAAGAACATAAGAGAAGCCAGTGTTGGATCAGGCCAACGGCCCATTCAGTCCAAGCACCAAGAACACAGAGCATCCCTTGCCCTGGAGTCCCTGTCTATACCTTGTGGCTAAGAGCCACTGATGGACCTGCTTAGGACCAGCGGGAAAAGGTAAAAGCCAGGGCGGGGGAGGGGGGGGAAGGACCCCGAATCTTGCATTTCTGTTTCAAAAGCACCCCACCCCCCCCCGCAAGAAGCCAAGAGGTCCTCTCC
>NW_015164244.1:238464-240844 GCF_001447785.1 Gekko japonicus
CGGCCCCTTCCCAGGGGCCGCCGGACAGCACTTCCGGGGCTCAGCAGGCGCCCGCGACCCCGACCGCCCCCTTGGCAGGAGGAGGAGGAGGAGGAGGGGCGCGGGGCAAAACCAGAAGGGGCTCAACAATAAACCACCGGAAGCCTTAAATTAGTTGCGGTCCAAATGGAATGAGGATATAGGTTGCAAAGGGGACACACGCCGTCCCAGGCAATTGAAACAGCATGACATTTACTTATTTATTTATTTAGCTTCTATCCCGCCCCGGGCCTCAGGGCGGCTTACAAACAGGGGCACCATGTGCCAAATAGAAAACATTTAAAACAGCCGTATTGAACAATAATAAAGTGCTCAGTGACGTCACCAATTTGGTCAAATCAAGATGGTGACCGATAGATGTTACCCCCTCTCTCTTGCATAAATCTTTATTGGCATAACAGATGTTACCCAAAAGCCCGCTTCAACGGCACCGATCCATCGCAATACTGTAGCTAGATCTTTGTAGTGGGCCAACCCATCACCCCGTTGTTACCACAAGATAGTTGGTGGTGGCGGTGGCTCCGAATTAAAAGCCTGGCAGAAGAGCTCCGTCTTGCAGGCCCTGTGGAACTGTGAAACGTCCTGCAGGGCCCTGATCTCCTCCGGGAGCTCGTTCCACCAGGTAGGGGCCGCCACCGAAAACGCCCTGGCCCTGGTTGCCACAAGCCTGGCCTCCCTGGGGCCTGGGATCACTAAGCGATGTTGGGCCCCTGAGCGTAGTGCTCTCTGGGGTATGTATGGGGAAAGGCGGTCCCTCAGGTACGTCAGACCCTGGTCATATAGGGCTTTAAAGGTAAAATGTAACAAGGCCTATTAAATATAACGAGGCCTGTTTTACCCACAGGACACAGATATCAGGGCTCTCTTTGTAGCAGGAACGCCTTTGCATATTAGGCAACACGCCTGTAATGTAGCCCATCCTCCAAGAGCTTACAGTAGCCCCTGTAAGAAGAGCTCTGTAAGCTCTTGGCGGATTGGCCACGTTAGGGATGTGTCGCCTAATATGCAAAGGAGTTCCTGCTACAAAAGGAGCCCTGGATAGTTAAGCTTTATCAGCTCATCCATCAGAAAGTGCAATAGTATGGGACACAGTTGTAGGACAAGGGGGAAATTAATGCGATTTCTGAATGTGGGTTCTGACGTTTCCTGTGACATGTTTGTAGGTTGACAGCTGTCACTGTGCCTTTGAAAGTTTAGTTATAATAGATCCAGATCTTGGTATGTAACCTAGATTCTTCTGATTAGAGTAATTTATAGCAGAATATATACAAAGCTATATAGAGCCACTTTGGTGTCATGGTTAAGTGCGCGGACTCTAATCTGGGAGAACCGGGTTTGATTCCCCACTCCTCCACTTGCACCTGGCTGGATGACCTTGGGCAAGCCGTAGTTCTGACAAGAGCTGTTCTTGAAAAAGAGCAGTTTCTGCCAGAGCTCTCTCAGCCCCACCCACCTCACAGGGGGTGTCTGTTGTGGGGAGGGGGAGGGAAAAGGAGTTTGTAAGCTGCTCTGAGACTCCCTTGGGTAGTGAAGGGCGGGGATAGAATTAGGATGCAATAAGAATGGGATGCGTATTCAAGAAGCTGCAAGGAGGTCAAGAGCGAAGTTGAATGCAAATCACAACCCTTATCACCCACCTCCCCAAAAACAAGGGAAGGGACTACCTTCACTAAGGTCAGAAAGGATTCCAGTGTTCCCTAATGTTCCCATTGCTATGAAGAGCAGATAAGCAAATACAGTCACTGACATACGTGACCAATAGTAAGGTTTAAAGTCGAATGGTGCTTGTATGATGGTAACTGCTTGGTACCAATTAGAGATTCTTTAATGTGTAAACTATATGTGACATCATTTGGGGTATAAGACCTCCCGCCCTTCCTGGCTATGGCAGAACACAGCTTCGGAATGGCTGAGGTGCCAAGGTACTCAGCCCTGTATTCCCTGTTTCAATGCATTAAACAGATATTCATCTAACTTATTGGACTCCAACTGTGTTTCCAGTTCGGCAGTGGGAGCACGCAGACAGATTTGTGTATCACAGTCTCCCAGTTTTAGGAGTCCCACAGGAGTTTAAGGATTCTCTGGAGCTTGGTAGATGAACTAATGTAGATTCCTCCAATCTTCTTTTTTACGCAGAAGCTAGCTGGTAACAAGCCACATTTTGCCAAAGGCTTCATCATAAAGATGGAACTCTTTAAGTCTTCTCTCCCCCCCCCCAGAGGCAGCGGAAAGTAGCAAGCGTAATGTCGCGTTTTAAATAGTGATCACATAAATTACAGGCCTGCAAGCCTAATGTTTGCACCAAACAAACTGAAGGAAAGAAGCTGCTATGAAAGACGGA
>NW_015164244.1:240902-248194 GCF_001447785.1 Gekko japonicus
ACGTGAGGCATACTTTAAATCTGTGGCACTTACTCTCCTGAGACTTTGTGAGAACCACCAGTTTAAACAGCTTTGAAAGTATATGAGATAATTTCAGGGAGGATAAACTGACCAAAGGATCTTTGCCATGATGGCCACCCAGAGCCGTTGTTTTCAGGGATGTTGGATTAGATGGGTGGTGGTGGGCCAGATCCAGCACGGTCCCTGTGCTATCCTCACATTCCCCGCATCCATCCGACAGAAGGCCTGGGTCCAGCAGCACCCTTCACACTGTGGATCTGTTTTTTGTTTCCAGGAGATGCCTCAATGAGGTTCATCATTCCCTTAGTTCTCATGGCTGGCATTTCCTCACCATTCGCCCTCCATGCATGGGCAAGATGAAGTCCCTAGGGAAAAAGCTTAGTCCCTCATGCCTCATGGCTTGTGTCCATCCAAGGAGAAGACTGAGATGGAAGAAAGCTTCTTTCTCTTTGTAAAGAGAATTTATAATCTCCCCCCAGCCCAAGAGTCCATTCCCTTCTGGGGTCATTTGGATCTTCCTGCCTCAAGAGGAAGATAAAAGTTTCCGGCCATTTGGAGGTCTCTGTCTCCGTAGCTTTGGGTGCAGCATTCTCCCAAGAGGTGAGATGGCCAACCATTGTTCTCCTCTGGCCAGAGGCATTAGCATCTGTAAGCACCAGAGTGCTCTGTGCTTCGGCTTGATGTCTCCGTCTCTGGCCCACTCTTTTCTGTCAGTTAGAAAGTTGCAACGAGGTTCCAATTCACAAACAGAGTGCAGTCACAATGGCTGGATGACTGGGGTGAATTCTAGGGTAGTGGACATTTCTAGACATCGGTTATCACCATAATAACAAAACAACCGTGGTATCTACATAGTTAAAAGTTTTTACAGCAGCAAGATTTATTACATTAGATTACCACTACACTTCAAAGTATGTATCTACGACTTTTCCTAAGTCATGTACAAACAACACCTTTAAAGACCAACAAAGTTCTGTTTAAGATACAAGCTTTCATCTGCATGTGCACTTCTTCAGATACAATGAAATGGAAGTTGTCAGTCCATACATATAGGTAGAACGTTTGTGATGCTCAGTTGCAGTTGCATCTTGCTCTTTAAAACTTTATTACTGTTAAGAGAAAGAGAACAGCCCTATGTGCTGGTTAATTTGACAAATGGTTAACAGGCGATGTTTGTCAAGGATGAAGCCTTTACATGTTGGCTGGAAAAGGTCATGTTTATTAAATCATTAGCTTGTTAGTGGGGAGATAGTGGATAAAACTGGTAAGTAGAAGGCTGGGGGGGGGGTTATCTCGATCTCTCTCAATGACAGAGAATTCACCCACGCCTGAACCAGACTACCAGGAGGAGAAATTGATATGCAGCCTGTCTGAGACTTTCTCTGGAACAAGAACCTGCGTTTAAAGACAAAGTGAGATAGTTCAAGTAGCTGGGTTCTTTTTTGGATTTTTGGGTTCTTGAGATTACTGATCTTTGTTCTTTTGTAAAATTAATTGTCTTTCGTTTGGGAGAGTGTGGTTAATTGATGGGCAAAGAGCCCATGGCACCTCGAGTGAGTTTCCCAGGTCAGGAGGGGGGCTGCATCACAGGGTGCAGCACGGAGGGTGAGCAGCAGAACAGCATGCAACACGATGGAGATGTTCAACAGATTCAAGGAACAAATGGGAACGTATTTATTTCAGTTTGTATCTTGCCCTACTCTGCAACTAACAAGCTTAGTTTATATGGTTAGCATTTGTTTGGGTTTAAGGAGAGAGCATTTTGTCAGCCAAATTTAAAATTGAAGGCTTCCAGACGAGTATAAAAGAGGACTGGTTTGCTACTACTATAAATATTAATACAGTGTTCATGGAGACCATTTAAGCCAGTACCATATAGAAGGCTTTTGCACCTAGTTAAAGAAGACAAGACTGGCTTGCTCCTAATACAAACACTTGCAGACCGGAAGGTCGGTAGCTTGGCAGTTCCAGGCCCGAGTGTGCCGCATGACAAAGTGAGCGCCCGTCTCTGGCCCCAGCTCCTGCCAACCTAGCCGTTCGAAAGCAAGAAATTGCAAGCAGACAAATAGGTACCGCTTCAGTGGGAAAGTAACAGAGTTCTGTACGCCTCTGAATTTAGTCATGCCAGCCACATGACCACAGAAATGTCTTTGAACAGCGCTGGCTCTTTGGTTTGGAAACAGAGATGAGCACTGCCCCCTAGAGTCAGGTTCAATTGGCTTTCAAGCAAGGGAAACTTTTTCCTAAGCATTGGTTTGCTCCTAACATAACGCTGAGCTGTATCAAGAGGCTGACGCCTATCAATACAATAGGTTTACTCCTGAGGAAGACTGGGACGAAATGAAGTTATATCTGGGTGCTCATTGAGAATGACGGACTTTTCCTTGAAATATTGTAAAGTTGTATTTATAATATAATGTGATCTTTACCAAATGTCCCAGTCATTCATATCACTGTGTTTCCTTGTTTGCTGTATTCCCTGTATCCCTTCTTGGTTTTTTCTAGTTTATATGATTAGCATTTGTTTGGGTTTAATTCCGGAGGGGAGGGGGGAGACATGCTGAAGGAAATAAATATGTCAAAAGTGGAGGTTGATGGACAGATGTACTCTTCTTAATTGTGGAATGCTGAGGGTAATTAATTGAGACCCTGCCATTATGCTTAATCTGTCTACGCTCAAGCATGGATGCGACCTTACAGCATCTTCTTCTTTGAAGTGGAACAATTGGCTGTATAGAATATCTCCCCTTTCCCCAGACCAGAGGAATACATTCCAATCTATCATTCCAAATTACATTACATTCTGCTATTCTAATCTGCTATTCCAAATAAGAAATAAAATAAAGAGGATGTACGGCCCTTCTGTGGGATTGGTGAGAATACAGCTGTAAGGACCAAATGACGTTAGCATACCTGGTGAGATAAGAAACCAATATCCCTGTTAAGTCCTGATGATTCCGTTGTTCTGAGTGCTGTAATAACTTGCAACTCAGCAATTTCCCTTTTTAGTCTGTTCCTGAAGTTCCTTTGCAGTAAAAGAGCTACTTTGAGGTCACCCATTAAATGTTCTGGAAGGATGCTTGTTTTTGTCAACTGGATCTGGTCGTGGACCATAATATAATAAAATTCAATTCAAATTCAGGTTTCTCAATCTTCTGATTCTTGATGCCAGATTTATATCCATTTATCCTTTGGTGTAGGGCTTGACCTGGTTGCCCTAATCAGAGAACCAAAAGGCATTTTTGGCATTTAATGGCACATACAATGTTAGAAAGGAGCTGCGGTGGCTCAAGTGGTTAAGACGCTGAACTGCAGGCTGTGGAAGGTTGGTAGTTGGGCAGTTCGAGACCTGAGTGTGCCGCGTGACGGAGTGAGCTCCCGTCTCTGGCCCCAGCTCCTGCCAACCTAGCAGTTCGAAAGCAAGAAATTGCAAGTAGATAAATAGGTACCACTTCAGTGGGAAGGGAACAGCGTTCCGTGCACCTTGGTGTGTAGTCATGCCGGCCACATGACCACGGAAATGTCTTCGGACAGCACTGACTCTTCGGCTTTGAAATGGAGATGAGCACCGCAACCCTAGAGTCGGATTCAACTGGATTTCAAGCAAGGGAACCTTTACCTTTTTACAATGTTAGAAGATGAGCAAGTGAATAAGCCTGAGATGGTGTAGTTGATGTTGTTAGGCCTAATGATTGCGTTATCTGGGTGTACATGGCAGCAATCCCACCTAAATTCCTTAGAGCACCACAGATGGCAGCTGAGAACAGAGCTACAGACTAGACGGCAAAGTGCACACCTCCTGGCCCGATGCCAGCTACTTGCTGATAACAAAGATGAGTAGTTGCAGGATTTCTTCTGAGCAACTGGTTGTAAGCATGACTCTTAAGCATGGGGCTATAAAACCAGCCAAGAAAGGCTGTTAGGTGTGGATGCAACATGTACAATAGATGTTAAGCCACTGACTCTGCCTTGCCTGTCATCTGGACCCCTGACCTTGGGCTGATCGACTCTGTCTTGCTAGACTTCTGGTACCTGATACTCCAAGCCTGCAAGCCAGTACAGTTTGCGCCCACCCAAATTAGCAGTGGCTTGGAAGACACAGCTTCCTCCTTGGCAGACCTGGCTGCTCAGAACCAGGCACTCCAAATGCAGGTACAGCAGCTGACAAATGCTTTGGCCGAGCTCCGTGGACCCTGCTAGCCCTCCTCCAGGGAAATGTCCAGTGAGCCCTCAAGAGAAGTCTGAGGGAGGCCAAGAAGAGTTCCCTGCATTCTTGGCACAGTGCGAACTATACACAGAATCACAGAGTGGGAAGGGCCCATGCAGGCCATCTAGTCCAACCCCCTGCTCAGTGCAGGGCCAGCCCTAAAGCATCCCTGACTAGTGTTTGTCCAGCTGCTGCTTAAAGACTGACAGGGAGGGGGAGCTCACCACCTCCCCAGGCAGCTGATTCCGCTGCTGGACAACTCTGACTGTCAAGAGGTTTTCGCTAAGATCCACCCAGTACCTTCCCACCCATGGTTGTGAGTCCTCTCCTCTGCTGCCCACAGGAACAGCCTCCTGCCCTCCTCTTAAGTGGCAGCCCTTCAGATGCTTCAAGAGAGCCATCCTGTCCCCCCCCCAGCCTCCTCTTCTCCAGACTGAACATTCCCCAGTAGGCCCTCAGCCTTTCCCCGCAGGGCTTCCTGGCCTCCAGCTGCGGGAAAGGGATTTCTCCAATGAGAAGACCAAGGCCTGTCTCATGATAAGCCTTTTAAAGGGGAAGGCTGCCAAATGTTCAACACCCTTTTTGCGCATGAGCTCTCCACGGCTAAGCAATTTTGCTGGTTTTGTGGCTTATATCCAGTTCAGACCGCGTGGCCAGCTTGGGCTCCACGCGGTCCAGGACAAACGTCGAGCTTCACTCAAAGAGACAATGGACTATGCGGATCCTAGCCCACTGATTAACAACCTATTGGGAAGTGGGGTGAGCCGACTAAAGTTGTCTTGTTCTACACCTAATAAAATATGTTAGCTGAAATCACTCTCCGTCTGCGTACTTTTCACTGGTGACGAGGATGGGATTCATCTCCGTCTGAACAGAGACCACGTTCCGGTCATCGCTTTGAGTAGCTGCGCCGAAATCACCACCACCGCCAGCATCGTGCGTTCTTTGACAGCGCTAGTCATCGCACCGCTCCCAGTTCCGAGCATCGCACCGCTGACCACGAGAGCAGCACCGCACTGCTCCTTCTCTATGCTCGCTAGTTCCCGCCGTTCCCGCAGTCCCCGCCGTTCACTTCCACATGGAACCATAAGATGGCTGCCGCACCAGAGAGTCTCCCTGCCTTCGATATCTCCCAACCCTCACAGTGGGAAACCTGGCTGGAGATCCTCAAGAGCCACTTCACAATCCATAATGTAACGGAGCCAGGTATGAAGAAGGTGTACCTTCTCCACCACTGCGGAATGGAGGCCCATCTCCTGCTTAAGGACTTAATAGCGCCCAGGCTGACCAAAGATGAGGCTTACAACTCTTTGGTCAAGGCACTGACCAACCACCTGGCTCCCAAACCGACTAAGTTTGTGGAGCGCATGGACTTTTTTGCGAAAGTCCAGGGCCCCGACGAGACCGCCTCGGATTTCCTGGCGGCTCTGCGTCGGGACGCCACCAGGTGTTCCTTCTCCAACCTAGCTGAAGCTCTCCTCAACCAGTTCCTCGTGGGACTAAGGGAGACTAAGCTCCGGAGGAGGCTGGTCGGTCAGGACAACCGGGACCTAGATAAAGCGATCCGGGAGGCAACCGCATATGAGAAGGTCCACCAAGACCGCCGCGCCAAGGCAGTCCACCGCACCCAAGCGACTGTTGGCTCCGACGCCTCGGACAAGGAAGAAGTACTACAGGTCCGCCAGCGGTCATCTCAGCACCCACATCACTCGTCCTCCAACTCGGGCAAAGCATCTCCTACCACTTCAGCTCCGTGTGCCAGCTGTGGGGAGGACCATGAACGCAGGTCATGCCGTTTCCGAAACGCCACCTGCAGAACGTGCAACAAATCAGGGCACATCTCCCGGGTTTGCCACTCCAAAAGCCAACGCCCAAAGTTGTCCACTCACCAGACCACGCCGGAGCAGCACGTCGATCTCCACACCCTATCGGCGCAACACCAGCAACACCTGGTATGTAACTTGCCCCCCGATGGCCCCAACAAGGTGCACGTCACAGTTCTTATAGAGGGGTCCCCCTGCAGCATGGAGATAGACACGGGGTCCTCATACTCCATTATCTCCACGGAGACGCTCCACAAACTGTGTCCCCAGGGCCCCCCCCCCCGCAGAAGCCACAGGGTTTCACCTTACGGGACTTTAATAAGAACCCTGTGGTGGTCCTGGGCTGGGGCAAGTTCCGGGTACAGTTACAAGACTTTAAAGGCCTCTTGGAACTGCTGGTGGTGGATAGGCAACTCTCCAGTTTGCTGGGACTCTCCTGGTTCGGCCCTCTGGGACTGTCTTTACATGGGATCAACCAGGACTTTGGCGCGGTGTGTGCTGAATTCCCCCGAGTTTTCGATGGCGCCCTGGGGCAGTTTTCGGGACCACCCATTTCCTTGGACCTAGACCCGGCTGTCCGCCCTATCCGCATTAAGGCCAGGCTACCACCGATTGCGATGAAGCCTAAGACTGAGGCCGAGCTGGATCGCCTGGTGGAACAAGGGGTTCTGGAACCGGTCGTGTCTGCACGGTGGGAGACCCCCATAGTCACCCCGGTTAAGCCAAATGGGGACGTGCGCATTTGTGTGGATTACAAATGCATGCTTAACAAGGCTCTGCAGGCACACGCTTATCTGGTGCCGGTGGTGAGCCACGTGTTGGCAGCTTTGGTGGGGGCTCAGGTCTTTGGCAAGTTAAATTTAGCCCGGGCATATCAGCAGTTGCCAGTTGATATTGTCCAACGCTTGTTCCATATCGAGTCTACATCTGAGCATTGAAAATGAAGAAGATTTGATAAGCGATGGACAGAATAGGGAGAAAGAACGGGAGACATGCAAGGGAATTGCGATACGAGAGACTCCACAACCAGCGATGGCAAAGGTGCAAAAGAACAATATGAAAAGCACTGGCCATGTGGACTTAACAAAACTAGAATACATAAAGAAAAGGAGGACAATGAGAAGGAAAAAAAGAGGAAAAAAAGACAAGCAGAATGGCAAAATGAGGGGTGAGATTCAACAGAACCTACAAACAGGTGAAAACAATATGGTTGAGGAAGAAAGGAAAGAATGAAGACAAGG
>NW_015164244.1:249623-268523 GCF_001447785.1 Gekko japonicus
GGGGGGGGTGTTAGATCTTTGGGTGCGATCTGTCAACCAGTTACAAATCCACCTAACCGTAGTAGGAGCCAAACCACACTTTATCTGTCAAGAAGAATATCATGTGGTACCTTATCAAAAGCCTTACTGAAATCAAGATAAACTATGTTCACAGCATTCCCTTGATCCAACCAAGTAGTAACTCTCTCAAAAAAGGAGATAAAGTTAGTCTGACATGACTTGGGGGTTTTTTTGGGGGGGGGATTTCTACATTTTAGTGTCCGCGCGCATGCGTGTCTGTGCCTGGAAGTCATGGCACACGTTCAGAGAAGTAACTTGATAGCCTACCCCTGGCCTCCCAGCCCTGGTATTCTCTGGAGGTCTCCCGTCCAAATACTTGCCAGGGTCGGCCCTGAGATCTGACGAGAGATCGGGCTCGCCTGGGCTGTCCAGGGCAGGGCTGACCTGACTTGTTCTTGAGGAACACAGGCTGCCTCTTCGTTATCACAGCCATCCCTGGTTGATGATTTGTTCTAAAACCTTTCCAGGTCTGGATGTCAAGCTGATGGATTGGTAGTTGTTTTTTTTTTTTTAATGATGGATTGGTAGTTACCTGAATCCTTCTTTTTTTTCTTCTTGAAGCTGAAGAAAACATTTGCCTGTCTTCAGTCTTCTGGAACCTCATCTGTTCTCCAAGAGTCTCGAAAATGATGGACAGAGGCTCTGAAATTACATCAGCAAGTTCCTGTAGTACCTCGGATACGATTCATCTGGCCCTGAGGACTTGGTTTCATTTAAGGACACTAGGTGTTTACCGAGCACCTGCAAGTCGTGTGTTCTCTTTTTGCCTGGTGGAGCCCCGTTTCCCTCGCAAGAGGAGACCGAGGCAAAGTAGGAATTGAGCAGTTCTGCCCTTTCTTCACCACCTGTGAAAATTTCACTTTCCTCTCCTCACAATGAGCCTACCACTTCCTTGCCATTTTTCTTGCTCTGAACAGAAACAAAGAACCCTTTTTTATTGTGTTTATCATCTCTTGCTAGCCCAAGCTCATACAGTGCTTTAGCTAAAAAAAAATACAAATCGAGGTTTATAAGATTATGCATGGGATAGAGCAGGTCGAGAAAGAAGTACTTTTCTCCCTTTCTCACAGTACAAGAACTCGTGGGCACTCCATGAAATTGCTGAGCGTATGGAGCAGAGGTCCATCAGTGGCTATAGCCACAAGGTATAGATAGGAACTCTCAGTCTGGGGCAAGGGATGCTCTGTCTTCTTGGTGCCTAAGTTCACACAATCAGCACTACTGTCAGATGGCCTTCTAGCCTTTGTTGGAAAACCTCCAATGAAGGAGAGCCCACCCCCCCCACCCCCGAGGAAGCCTGTTCCACTGAGGAACTGCTCTGTCAGGAAATTCTTCCAAATGTTTAGCCAAAAACTCGTCTGATTTAATTTCAATCTGCTGGTTCTTGTCCGACCTTCTGGGGCAACAGAAAATAACTCTGTACCATCCTCTATAGGACAGCCCTACAAGTACTTGAAGATGGTGATCATATCCCCTCTCAGTCATCCCCTCTCCAGCTAAACAGACCCAGCTCCTTCAACCTTTCCTCATAGGACTTGGTCTCCAGACCCCTCACCATCTTCGCTGCCCTCCTCTGGACACATTTCAGCTTGTCTATATCCTTCTTAAATTGTGTTGCCCAGAACTGAACACAGTACTCTAGGTGAGGTCTAACCAGAGCAGAGTAAAACGATAGCCATCACTCTGTTTGATCTAGACACTATAGTTCTGTTGATACAGCCCAAAATGGCATTTGCCTTTTTAGCTGCCACATCACGCTGCTGCCTCATGTTCATTGTATGGTCTGCTAAGACCCCTGGATCCTTTTTGCACATACTACTGCCAAGACAAGTTTCCCCCATCCTATAATTTGCTTTTGATTTTTCCTACCTAAATGAAGAACTTTATATTTATCCCCATTGAAATTCATTTTATTTGTTTTAGCCCAGTTTTCCAGCCTGTCAGGATCATCCTGTATTCTGACTGTATTCTGTCTCTGTCTTCTACTTTATTTGCTTTATTTATTAAACTTTATTTGCTACCCCTCCCAATATAGTATCACCTGCAAATTTAACGAGCATCCCCTCTATTCCTTCGTCCAGGTCATTTGTAAAGCTGTTGAACAACACAGGGCCCGGGACAGATCCCTGAGGCACTCCACTGGTCACTCCTCTCCAAGAGGAAGAGGAGGAGCCATTCACAACACGACCTCTCTCTCCCCCTGGCTTGGAACCTCGGAGTACAATGGCAGCACCAGGCCGCCTGAGCACAGACCAACAACAGTGGCCCAGCCACAGCAGGGGCACCCGCCTCCTCTGCTCCCCCACGGGACACTCTCCGGGACGGCAGTGGTGGCGGCTGGTGGGCATGCCCCAGCACAGACCTCTTCACTTAGCAAATGGCCTCAGAGGCCATCCTCATCCTCAACATCCCCCCCCGAGGGCACGGGGGGGCAGCAACTGGGGGGGTCCTGGTCATCAGGGACTGTGGAGGGGAGCCCAGCTCAGCCAACCTTGCAGGGCTGCAGGGGACGTGTCGTGATCCCCTCCAGCCAGTCCCGTGGCTCGGGGTAATCAGGGGAGGGGCCCGAGGAGCCAAGGCGGGTGGTTTAGGGGTGGTCGGGGGGCCCAGCACCCCCCAGGTGCTGGCTGACCACGGTCCAGCAGCAGCAGCAGCACCACCAGCAGAGGCCTTCCAACCGAAGCCTGCAAGAGAGGCCTCGAAACCAGCCCCCGAAAGGGTCACCAGGCAAAAGGCAGACCCAGGCCCCTGGCCCTGCCTTGGGTGATGCTCCCAGCTCTTAGAATGGCAGAATCACACAGAGTTGGGAGGGCCCCCCCCCCCCAGGCCTAGAGAGCATCCCTGGCAAGGGTTTGTCCAGCCACTGCTTGAAGGCTGCCAGTGAGAAGGGGGAGCTCAGCACCTCCCCAGGCAGCTGATTCCACTCTTACTGCAAAAAAGCTTTCCCTAATGTCCAGCCGGTACCTCCACCCCCTTCATTTAAACCCATCACATTGTGAGTCCTCCTCTCCTCTGCTGCCCTCAGGAACAGCTCCCGGCCCTCCTCTTAAGTGGCAGCCTTTCAAATACTCCAAGAGAGGTCATCCTCCTCGCTCTCCTCTGCACCCGCTCCCTTCTGTCCACATCCTTGTTGAAGGGAGGCCTCTAAGAACTGCACACAAGACTCCATGTGCTGCCTGGCCAATGCTGTGTACAGCGGAATTATGACATCTTGTGATTTGGATGTTATGTCTCTGTGGATACACCCCAAGATTGCAGTAGCCTTTTTTGTCACTGCATCACACTGGCCGCTCATATTTAAGGTCCACCCGTACCCCAAGATCTTGTTCACGTGCGCTGCGACCCAGAAGGGTATCCCCCCATCCAGTATGCATGTCCCTCATTTTTGTTACCCAGATGTAGAAACTGGCACTAATCCTTGTTAAATTGCATCTTGCTCACATCCGCCCACTTTACCAGTGTGTTCAGATCTCGTTGAATTCTGTCTCCATCTTCTGGTCTGTTCACCAGGGCTCCCTCTGAGCTGTGGAGTCTTCTTGTGTGCAAAAATTCTCCTTTGTGATCTTCTGGTATTAAAGTTGCTCTGGAGCCCTCCTTCCTGAGCGAAGACAAAAATGAGTGAGCTGGAGGCTCAGAAACCGTGAGCTGGCTCACACTAACTCCGCTTAGAGGGAACACTGGTGTTTGCTGCTCCTCACCCTCGTCCAGATCGGGAACCCTGCTGGAACGGCAAAGATGGAGGGCCTGGGCTGAGGTAGCCTGACGGAGGCTGAGCGCCAGACCGGTGGCTGCACACAGGGCTGCTAGGGAAAAACCAGAGAAGCAGCCTCGCCTTCCTGCCCCTTTAACAGAAGCTGGATGGAATGTCGTTTCCCAGGTGATGTTGCCAGCGGCCCATGGACCTTAGGGGCAGAACGTTTCCCTCCAGGCCAGCTGGCAACCCTGGGCCTGTGTGCAGCCCCTCTGTGCCCTGCGAGCTACAGCTCCTTGCAGGATCCTGGCCAGAGCAGCACCGTGCAGCATCCGGCCTTCCAGCATCTGCCAGCAGTGCAGCTGGGACCAATGGCCTCCCAGGCCCCTTCAGCGGACCACGGCCTTGCGGGATCATCACATGGCCCTCCCTCCCTCCCTGGGGGGGGGTGCAAGGCTCACGGCTCCAGCGCCAGGCCCCCAAGCCCAGAGCCCCTGCCGGGCAACCCGACTGCAGGGAGCAAGACAGCACCCCCAGGCTCCTTCCCCCCCCAGTCCCCTGCCCTCCTGGCTCTGGGGAGGATCCTGCTGAGCTGATGGGGGCAGCAGGGCAAGGCTGGACACTGAGCCCGGGACCACGCGGCTCAGCAGCAGGTGGCACCACTGGGGGGGTGCTGTGCAGCACCTACCTCCTTTCCCAGCAATGCTGCCCCCCAGGCAGGCTCCTGCTGCTACCCCCCCCCCATGGGGGCCTGGCAGCAAGGCACTGCTGCAAGGCCTTGACGGGCCAGATGGGGGCCAGCGCAGCAAGGCCTCCAGGGCAATGCGGCCACCATCCAACTGCTGCTGCTGCTGCTAAGGGAGGGGGAGGGCTGCAGGGCTGGGATCCCTCCCCTTGAGAGCATGCAGCGCTGCAATCCTTTGCTGGGCCCCCTTCCTTGGCTGCTCCAGGTCTGTGGGGCTATTGAAGAAGAAGAAGAAGAGATTGGATTTATTCCTCGCCCTTCACTCGGCGTCTCAGGGCAGCTTACAGTCTCCCTTCCATTCCCCTCCCCATAACAGACATCCTGTGAGGAAGGTGGGGCTGAGACAGCTCTTTCAAGAACTGCCCTTTCAAGGACAGCTCTTGTCAGAACTACGGCTTGCCCCGGAGCTCCAGCAGTAAAGAGCCCAGGGGGCGGGCACATGCAACAAGCCCCACCCCCTGCTCCCAGCAGCCCTCAGTCAGAGCAAGAAGCAGCCAGGTAAGTTGCAGAACCCCCCCCTCCTCTGCGAGGACAGATCTGCACATCCCCCCCCCCAATAGCTAGTGATTCAAAACAGTCCAGTGGAGCCTGAGCGGTGGGTGTTGCCTTCTGACACACTTCCAGTGATGTCAGGGGGTGCGGCACATGCAAATAAGTTATGCTAATGAGCTCTGCTAATGAGCTCCTGCACCTCTTTTTCTACTAAATGACCCCTGCCCAAGGTCATCCAGCCAGGTGCAGGTGAAGGAGGAGTGGGGAATCAAACCCGGTTCTCCCAGATGAGAGTCCTCTGTGCACTTAACCCACTACACCAAACTGGCTGCAAGATGCACCCGGGGAGGGGGGTGGGGAGAGAACATTTAACCACTTTTTAACCCACAGGCGAACCTGTCCTCTTATCTCATGACTGCTGAGTTGACTCAGGAGTCTTTGGTGAGGTACCTTGTCAGAAGCCTTTTGAAAGTCCAGGCATATAATCTCTGCAGGGTCACTGTTGCCTACAGTGACCCAGGAGGGCTTCTAGTGTCCTTCTGGCCCCACTGCTGGACCTCCTGAGGGCACCTGGTGTTTTTGGCCACTGTGTGACACAGAGTGTTGGACTGGAGGGGCCACTGGCCTGATCCAACACTGGCTTCTCTTGTGTTCTTATGGATAAACATCTGGAGCAGAGGTCCATCGGTGGCTCTTAGCCACCAAGGTATAGGTAGGAACTAGGGATGCTCTGTATGCTTGGTGCTTGGGGGGGGCAACAGTGGGAGGGCTCCTAGTGTCCTGGCCCCACTGCTGGACCTCCTGAGGGCACCTGGTGTTTTTGGCCACTGTGTGACACAGAGTGTTGGACTGGAGGGGCCACTGGCCTGATCCAACACTGGCTTCTCTTGTGTTCTTATGGATAAACATCTGGAGCAGAGGTCCATCGGTGGCTCTTAGCCACCAAGGTATAGGTAGGAACTCTTGGTGTCTGGGGCAAGTGATGCTCTGCATTCTTGGTGCTTGGGGGGGGGGAAGCAGTTGGAGGGGCTTCTGGTGTCCTGGCCCCACTGCTGGACCTCCTGAGGGCCCCTGGTATTTCTGGCCACTGTGTGACACAGAGTGATGGACTGGATGGGCCTTTGGCCTGATCCTAAACCTTTGGCCTGATCCAACATTGGCATATGTTCTTATGTACATGCTTATTAACTTTCTCAAAGAACTCCAGGAAAAGGCTGGTGAGGCAGGACTCCCCTTGGCAGAAGCCCTACCCATATCCCTTCACCTCTAGAGCCAGTTTGGTGTAGTGGTTAAGTGTGCAGACTCTAATCTGGGAGAACTGGGTTTGATTCCCCACTCCTCCACTTGCACCTGCTGGATGACCTTGGGCAAGCCGTAGTTCTGATAAGAGCTGTCCTTGAAAAAGAGCAGTTTCTGTCAGAGCTCTCTCAGCCCCACCTACCTCACAGGGTGTCTGTTTTGAGGAGGGGAAGTGAAAGGAGTTTGTAAGTTGCTCTGAGACTCCTTCGGGTAGTGAAGGGCGGGGGATAAATCCAATCTCTTCTTCTTTGCTGGCCCACGTTTCACTGGCACAGCATTTTGGAGTTGACGGCACAGGCGATGCTGCTGGGATGTCTTCAGGGACTGACTCACCACCACCAGGCCCTGGGAACACCGCCTACCCTGCCAACGTGGGTATGATGACATGGCGGGTACACCAGTGGGGCTGTGGCATGGGGGGGGGGCACTACCACCATGCCAGTGCACCAGAGTGCACAGCTCCAAAATACACTGCCGTAACTCCAAGATATTCCAGCGTAACACTTAGATATGCCAGCGTAAAGCCTAGTTGTGTCCCTGGCCACCCTCCAACACTAAATACTTTATTATTCGCTCAAATGCTATATGACATCACATAACTGCTCACTGATTTAATTATGCTCCTCTATGGAACACTGATTGCTCTTGTGATTTATTATTGCACGCTTATTGTTCAATTGCTGCTTTATTCATGATTTCCATATATTGTGGTACTTTCATTGCTTATTGTTGTTTACAAAAGTTGTTTTTTTATAACATTTTGTTTTTAATTAAACATACACAGATCGGGGGGGTTCCATTTCATCATTAAAGTATCTAGTTAAATATCTCATATAATGTCTAGATTCTCTATATTCCACCTTATTTTTATGTATATTCTTTTGGAATTTATTTAAACTAAAGTTCCTGTTCCTTTAAAGTTGGTTATATGTCAGTCTAATTTATAAGATCTTAAAAAATTGTATAGTCTCCCTTGTCCAAAGGGTTTTGACCACCTTCTCTTGAAAATATGTGTAATCTCACATATCCAGAAAGTTTTAACCATTTTTGTAGGATTTCATTCTCTTCTTCATTCTCTGGTTTTTCCTCTTAAGTTTTAAAGTCTTAATTCTGTGTCTTTCCCCCTTGTATGTAAGGAAAATAACTTATGGAAGTAGCCCTCTATATTCAATTCTTTGGATGGTTTGAGGTTCCGTATATTCTTTATTTTCCTCTCTCTGAAGGAAAATTTCATTTTCTGCTGTAAAGATTCCATCTCTTGTTGTTCTTTCATATAATCTTACATTCAGTTCTCCAAACATTTTGTTTCTTTTTGCATATGTTGAGTTTGTTCTGTAGACCATGTCATTTTGCTTGCAGACTTCATCTGTATTTTCTGTATTCATTTCTCTCACAAAAATGTATGCCATGTCAGTTTGCTCTTTCAGTTGGCTGATCTTCTGCTGTAGAAGTAAGTCTATCTTAGATTGCATTGAGTCCAGAGCCGTTTTCACAGCTATTTCTACTATTGGAGGGATTGTTTCTTGTAAAAAAAAAGTTGGAGATCTGTAACCATTGGTGTTAAAACATTTTTTTCCTTCTTCTACTCCAGTCATTTTAAAATATTGTGTTAAAAACAGAGAATCTCTCCAGCTCTTTGTCAATAGGATCTCTGCAATCACCACAGAGCTTTCTATGCTTACCGAATTATATTGAAAACAAGAGGGTTCCCAGGCAAGGCAGACAGTCTTATCACTGAGTTGTAATACAGACTTATCAGTTGTTTACAGGAACCTCAGAACATAATATACTTTACAATTTTCAACAAACAGCAAATAAATGAATAAATAAATAGTATTAAAATAATAAAAAAGAGGGTTAACAAAGAGACAGACAAGGATGGTCCAGTCACTTTGATACACCTGGGCGTCCAAAAGGCTTTTGGCCTGGTGCCACCCCCAAAATGCCTGAGTGAGGTTAGCAGCCATGGGATGAGGCGGTGGGTCTTGCCACCGATGAAGAACTGGTTAAATGACAGGAAACAGAGACAAAGAGACAGTTCCTTCCCAAACCCCTCCCGTCTTTGCTTTCAAGCAAGACAGACTGATCTAGAGTACTGACATTTCAGTTGAATACAGAGACTGTTCCTGATATTTTGTATTTCTGTGGCTTGGTTTCAAGTTTTTGGCTTAATTGGTTTTAAGGCTGGATGCATAAAAACTGCCTTGGAAGCCTCATTAGCAGCAACGCTGAGTAACAGTAACAGATTTCTAAAGAAAGAAATGGTTTCAATGAGGCCAGTCTGGAATTCTACACCACCGATCCTCGGTATTTTCCTAATTTTTGGGTTCTCTTTGTGATGCTCCAATTTTCAGCTCCTCTGCGACCAATTTTGGAGATGTTTCTGTGTCTCCCAAACCTCCCTCCCCCATGCCAGCCTCACATCTCTGCTTCTGAAGGCTTTCCTTCCAACACTCTCCCTCCCTGCCCCCACCAAGTGTCTTCTTCCGGCCCACAGGAACAATTTGCCCCTCTCAGATCCTGGAGTTAATTGGAGCCAGCTGCCAGAACAGCTGGGTGCTAATCACCCCACGCCATAATAGAAGGTTTTTGCAGCACAGCCCAATGGCAACCCTGGCATTTCCTGGCTGGCCTGCTGAGGCCACACACTTGCTTTGCTCCACACACACACACATCCCAAAGGGTGAAGGCGTCACCTTCCCTTCCCGCTACTGCCAAGAGAATTCCTCCAGTGCAGAATGGTGCCCTCACTGCCCACCTCACCATCTCCTGAGGGCCGGCCACACACCCTTCTTAGACGCCCAGGTGCTACTGAGCCCTTGGTTTCGACTGGTCACATTGGCCGTAGCCATCCCAATGGGCGGGATAAGAGAACATAAGAACATAAGAGATGCCAATGTTGGATCAGGCCAAAGGCCCATCCAGTCCAACACTCTGTGTCACACAGTGGCCAAAAATACCAGGTGCCATCAGGAGGTCCACCAGTGGGGCCAGGACATTAGAAGCCCTCCCACTGTTGACCCCCCCCCCAAGCACCAAGATGACAGGGCATCACTTGCCCCAGAGTCCCTATCTATACCTTGTGGCTAATAGCCACTGATGGACCTCTGCTCCATATGCTTATCTAATTCCCTTTTGAAGCCGTCCATGCTTGTAGCCACCACCACTTCCTGTGGCAGTGAATTCCGTGTGTTAATCACTCTTTGGGTGAAGAAGTACTTCCTCTTATCCGTTCTAACCCGACCGCTCAGCAATTTCATGGAGTGCCCACGAGTTCTTGTATTGTGAGAAAGGGAGAAAAGTACCTCTTTCTCTACCTGCTCTTTCTCATGCATAATCTTATAAACCTCAATCATGTCACCCCTCAGTCGTCGTTTCTCCAAGCTAAAGAGCCCTAAGCGCCTTAACCTTTCCTCATAGGGAAAGTGTTCCAACCCTTTTATCATTCGAGTTGCCCTTTTCTGCACTTTTTCCAAAGCTATAATATCCTTTTTAAGGTGTGGTGACCAGAATTGCACACAGTATTCCAGATGAGGTCGCACCATTGATTTATATAGGGGCATTATGATATTGGCTGATCTGTTTACAATACCCTTCCTAATAATCCCCAGCATAGCATTGGCCTTCTTTATTGCAGTCACACACTGTCTCGACATTTTCAGTGAGTTATCTACTACAACTCCAAGATCTCTCTCTTGATCAGTCTCTGCCAGTTCAGACCCCATCAACGTGTATTTATATTTAGGATTTTTGGCTCCAATGTGCATCACCTTGCACTTGGCCACATTGAACCCCATTTGCCATGTTGACGCCCACTCGCCCATCCTTGACAGATCCCCTTGGAGTGCCTCACAATCCTCACTGGTTTTCACCACCCTGAACAACTTTGTATCATCCGCAAATTTAGCCACTTCACTGCTTACTCCCAACTCCAAATCATTAATGAACAAGTTAAAAAGCAGTGGACCAAGTACTGATCCCTGCGGTACCCCACTGCTTACCACCCTCCACTGAGAAAATTGCCCACCTACACTCACTCTCTGTTTTCTATGAACTAGCCAGTTTTTGATCCATAAAAGGACTTGTCCTTCTATCCCATGATTTTTGAGCTTACTTAGGAGCCTTTGATGAGGAACTTTATCAAAAGCTTTCTGGAAGTCAAGGTAAACAATATCTATTGGATCCCCCTTGTCCACATGTTTGTTCACCCCCTCAAAGAACATTAACAGGTTAGTGAGACAAGATCTTCCCTTACAGAACCCATGTTGAGTCTGCCTCAATAGGTTTTGTTCATCTATGTGCCTACTAATTCTTTCCTTAATAATGGTTTCCACCAATTTACCCGGTATCGACGTCAGACTGACTGGCCTGTAATTTCCCGGATCTCCTCTGGAACCCTTTTTAAAGATGGGAGTGACATTAGCTACCTTCCAGTCCTCAGGAATGGAGGCTGATTTTAAGGAGAGATTACATATTTTTGTCAGGAGATCCACAAGTTCACAATTGAGTTCTTTCAGAACTCTTGGATGTATGCCATCTGGGCCTGGTGATTTATCAGTTTTTAAGTTGTTTATCAGTTTTAGGACCTCCTCTCTCGTCACCTCAATCTGACTCAGGTCTTTCAACACCCCTCCCGAACTCAGCGGCTCTGGAGTGGGCAAGCACCTTTCATCTTCCACAGTGAAGACGGAAGCAAAAAATGCATTGAGCTTCTCAGCCATTTCCCTATCATCCTTCAGTACTCCTTTTACCCCTTGGTCATCCAAGGGCCCCACTGCCTCCCTGGCTGGTTTCCTGCTTCTAATGTATTTGAAGAAAGTTTTATTGTTGGTCTTTACATTTTTTGCTATATGCTCCTCATATTCCCTTTTTGCCTGCCTGACCTCAGACTTGCATTTTATTTGCCATAGCCTGTGTTCCGTTTTATCAGCCTCACTGTGACTAGCTTTCCACCCCTTAAAGGAATCCTTTTTACCTTTTACAGCTTCCATTACTTTGTTTGTTAACCATGTAGGCTTTTTCTTATACCTGTTTGTGCCTTTCCTAACCTGCAGTCTGGAATATATTTTTTTTGAGCTTCTAGAATCGTAGTTTTAAATAGTTTCCAAGCTTCCCCAATGGTTTTGACCCTTTCTACTTTTCCCTTCAGTTTCCTCCCCACATGTCCCCTCATATTAGAAAAATTACCCCTTTTAAAGTTAAAAGTGGTTGTGTGAGTCTTTTTGGCCAATTCCCTATTTGTACAAATGTTGAACTCAACATTATGATCACTGTTCCCAAGCGGTGCAATCACTTTTACATCTGGGATGGTCCTTTCCCTTTCCTCCTCAGCCTTCTTTAGGAGCTAAGATAGCAAGAGAGCCATTTTGGTGTAGCGGTTAAGTGCACAGACTCTAATCTGGGAGAACCAGGTTTGATTCGAGTATGTTGTAGATATGTAGAGCTATCTTTCAGCTATGCTCCTGCAGAGTGCAGGGGGTTGGACTAGATGACCTGCGAGATCCCTTCCAACTCTTAACATTCTATGATTCTATGATTCCCCACTCCTCCAATTGCAGCTGCTGGATGACCTTGAGCAATCCATAGTTCTGACAAGAGCTGTTCTTGTAAAAGAGCCATTTCCTCAGAGCTCTCTCAGCCCCACCAACCTCACAGGGTGTCTGTGTGTTGTGGGGAGGGGAAGGGAAGGGAAAGGAGTTTGTGAGCCGCTCTGAGACTCCTTTGGGTAGTGAAGGGTGGGGTACAAATCCAATCTCTTCTTCTCTCTTCTTTAGGAGCTAAGATCGCAAGAGATCACACAATCAAACCCACAAAAGCCAAAATACAACCGTGTACTTCCACGCTAGTATGAATTGTAACAATGTTTAAGCAATAAAGAAACAATCGACATTTAACAATAAACATTATGGAAGAAAAAAATAACACAAAAATATTTATTGTTAAATGTTAATTGTGTCTTTATTATTTAAACCTTGTTACAATTCATATTAACGTCGAAGTACATTGTTGGAATTTGGGCTCTTTAGGAGCTCTTCAGGGTACCTCCGTTAACCACTTAATTCCTCTTAGTGGAGTCTGCGTCTTCCAACTAGTCGTCCTTGGTCACTGGGGGGATATGAACCCTACTGATTGCCTCATCGGGCAGGGAACCTGCCGAGCACCCCACCCACCCGGGACAGTTTGGTGTAGTGGTGCAGAGTGCGGACTCTAATCTGGGAGAACCGGGCTTGATTCCCCACTCCTCCACATGCAGCTGCTGGTGTGACCTTGGGTCAGTCACAAGTTCTCTCAGAGCTGTGCTCTCATGAGCAGTTTCTCTCAAGAGCTCTCCCAGCCCCACCTACCTCACAGGCAATGCTCCCTCTAAGCTGTGGAGTCTTGTGAGCAAAGATTCTACTGTGTGAGCTGCTGGCATTAAAGTTGTGAGCAAGCAATTTGGCTACCACATAAATTAGTTTGCTGTGGAGCCCTCCTTCCTGAGCTGAGGCAGAAATGTGTCTGTGAGGTAGGTGGAGCTGGGAGAGCCCTTTCAAGAAGAAAGGGAGTGGAAGGGAAAGGAGTTTCTGAGCCACTCTGAGCCACTCTGAGTGAAGGGCGAAGTATAAATCCAATCTCTTGTCTTCTCTTTTCCTTTACAGGTCCAAGGCGGCTGCTCTGACAATCACCTCACTGACCTGGCCAGTAGCAGCTGCAGACACACCCGGGCCAGCCACTCTGCAGCTGAAGAAGCAAAATCTCTCTCTCTCTCTCTCTCTCTCTCTGGATAACTCGTACTGGAGCATTTAGAACAAAGTCTGAATCTAGCAGCACCTTTAAGATGAACAAAGTTTTATTCTGGGTATAAGCTTTAGAGTGTTCACAAATGCTTCTTCAGATACATTGAAACAAAAGTCACCAACCATTACAGATAGGCTGCACTGGCTTGCGGGCTCTGAGTGGCAGGCCTATTTTTCCGTACGAGGTCAGGGGTCCAGGAGTCAGGCAAAGCAGAGTCAGTGGCTTAGCGTGGGGTGTGTTGCGGCCGTGCCTGGCAGCCTCTCTTGGCTGCTTCTGTAGCCCCACCATGCCCAAGGGTCAGGCTTGCAACCAGCTGCTCAGAAGCAGTCGTGTCTGTACGTGCGGACCCAGAGGTTGAGGTTCCTGAGTGACAGGGCCCGAATGTAAAAGCCGACCGTCTATGGCTTCTACCAGGATAGGCATCCCTTTAGCACATATTGGTACCTGGTGTTGCTTGGCAACATTGGCATCCACATAAGAACACGAGGCTCCAGAGCTGACCATGGCATATACCAACAACGATCACCCCTCTAGATCTGGGGATTCACTGGGGTCCGGTGCTCAGAGGTGTGCCCCAAGTGGCCTCAGCCAGGGCCCGGTTAGGGTGCAGGCGATCCAACCTGGTTGTCAGGCAGTGGCCAAGAAGTAGCTCTGCCGGACTGCGCCCTGTAGTGGTGTGGGGCATAGTCCGCTGGCCGAAAAGGAAAGCAGCCAGTTTATAGTCCCAGTCTGAAGAGTCCAAGTGGCGGAGAGTGTCCTTCGTAGTCCTGACCATGCGCTCGGCCTGGCCGTTGGTTGCTAGGTGGAACGGCGCAGACCGGACGTGGCGGATCCCGTAGTACCTCGTGAAGTCCTGGAACTCACTGGACGTGAAGGCCGTCCTGTTATCCGTGACCAGCGTGTCCGGGATTCCCTGAGCGCCGAATACCCGCCACATCGCCCGGATGGCTGCCTTCGAGGAGGTTGAAGGCACGGGAACTACCTCCAGCCACTTGCTGAAGGAATCCACCAGGATAAAGAAAAGTTGTCAGCGAAGGATGAGCTGTCTGGGGTGGCGATCAGCACGTCGTCTAAAAACAGCTGCACCCCGGGGATACCTTTCAGGAGCGAATCCATAAAAGAATGAAAAATTCCCGGCGCGACCAAGACCCCGAACTGAAGGCAGTGAACCTTGAGAGGAGTGACAAGTGGAGTGCCTGAAGGACCTGTTTTGTTCAACATCTTTACAAATGACCTGGATGAAGGAATAGAGGGGATGCTCATTAAATTTGCAGATGGCATTAAATTGTGAGAGGTGGCAGAAATAGTACAAGACACAGGATGATCTTGACAGGCTGTAAAAATTAAAAGTATAATTAGAGGATGGGGGAGACTTGTCTTGGCAGTAGTACTTGTGAAAAGGATCTAGGGATCTTAGGAGACCATGCAATGAACAGGCAAATTCCATAGGCTGCATCAACAGACGTACAGTGTCCAGATCACACAAAGTGATGGTACCACTTTACTCTGCTCTGGTTAGACCTCACTTGGGAGTGCTGTGTTCAGTTTGGGGCACCATATTTTAAGAAGGATGTTGACAAGCTGGAACATGTCCAGAGGAGGGTGAAAAAAATGGTAAGAACATAAGAGAAGCCAATGCTGGATCAGGCCAGTGGCCCATCCAGTCCAACACTCTGTATCACACAGTGGCCAAAAATACCAGGGGCCATCAGGAGGTCCACCAGTGGGGCCAGGACATTAGAAGCCCTCCCACTGTTGACCCCCCAAAGCACCAAGAAGACAGAGCATCACTTGCCCCAGAGCCCCTATCTAGACCTTGTGGCTAATAGCCACTGATGGATCTCTGCTCTATATGCTTATCCAATTCCCTCTTGAAGCCGTCCATGCTTGTAGCCGCCACCACCTCCTGTGGCAGTGAATTCCATGTGTTAATTACTCTTTGGGTGAAGAAGGACTTCCTTTTATCCATTCTAACCCAACCGCTCAGCGATTTAATGGAGTGCCCACGTGTTCTGAGGGGTCTGGAGACCAAGTCCTATGAGGAAAGGTGGAAGGAGTTGGGTACGTTTAGCCTGGAGAGGTGATATGGTAGCCATCGTCAAGTATTTGAAGGATGGAGTTGTTTTCTGTTGCCCCAGTGTCAGCTACACTGACCTTGTTGCTCGCTTGTGTAGTGTCTTCCCATCTTTCAACCATGGGACTAGTTTTGTTTCCTCGCCTACACTCCAACGGTTCTTCCCGCCCGCGGGAGAGTGCCCAATTGGCCCACTGATGGGGGGCGGCGGCTTTTGAGTGCACTATATCTATACCTGCTCGCTTAGTATTAGTTATTCCTAACAGTGAATATGTTTATGCTACCGTAGTTCTCACAATAAAGTAAAACCTTCTTGGAAGTGTGTGCTGAAGTGATTGACTGTGGGTCCTGACACCCAGGAGGTCAGACCGGTGGAACCAGCGGGCTGGGATTCAATCAGAAGAGTTTTCGGCTACGAAGAACTTCCTGTATTGCTATCTGCAAAGGTGAAGGCACCAAATCTAAGAACAAGACCATCACACTCAAATGTCACTACGTGAAAGAGATGCAAGACCAAAGACTGATGGAACTGCGGTAATGTCCTACTGACATTGCTGACGTCCTGACCAAGCCGCTTGACAAGCAACGTTTTGAGACTCTTTGTGAATGTTTATATTTGCATGACTTTCGTGTTTTGAGAAGGGGTGTTGGGTATTACAAGTTGAAAACACTCAGTATATCTGGGGTTAAATGTCTGTTTGTATTGTCACAGGAAATCACGTTTTTATATAAGCCAATGCTAGTTTAGAACTGCAAGCCCGGGAAAACCATCCCTGATCTAGGAGTTTCATTGGAAGCAAAGTGTCAAAGTATTTTAGCATTTTATGGCTCCTCTTCCCGTCTGTGTGTTCTGGTCTGAAGAAGGGAAGCCATTGCTAGCTCTTCTAGTCTAGCCGTTGTAGTGTAAAGATGTAGCTATTTAGCTGTGTTGTTATTTTCATCCCAGTTACCCTTTCCCTATGCTAGGATGTAGTAAAACTTTTCTATTTTAAACACACATGGACTCTGAGTCTGATTATTTTACTCTGGCATTGCTAAGCTATTTTAACTCTGCTGAATTATAATTTTAAAAATCCAAGAGTTTTCTGTTGCCCCAGTGTCAGCTACACTGACCTTGTCGCTCGCTTGTGTAGTGTCTTCCCATCTTTCAACCATGGGACTAGTTTTGTTTCCTCGCCTACACTCCAACGGTTCTTCCCGCCCGCGGGAGAGTGCCCAATTGGCCCACTGATGGGGTGGCGGCGGCTTTTGAGTGTACTATATCTATACCTGCTTGCTTAGTAGTAGTTATTCCTAACAGTGAATATGTTTATGCTACCCTAGTTCTCACAATAAAGTAAAACCTTCTTGGAAGTGTGTGCTGAAGTGATTTGACTGTGGGTCCTGACACCCAGGAGGTCAGACCTGTGGAACCAGCGGGCTGGCGATTAAATCAGGAGAGTTTTCGGCTAAACATGAGGAGGAACTTCCTGACAGGGAGCGCGGTCCCTCAGTGGAACAGGCTTCCTTGGGAGGGAGGAGGGGGTGGGCTCTCCTTCTTTGGAGCTTTTCAATCAGAGGCCAGATGGCCCCACCTGTGACAGCAGTGCTGATTCCATGACTCCTTATGAATTAAGGCAGATCCTGAGAGGGAGGGCAGGGAGGGATAGTGCTCAGGTCTTCTATGCCCAGGGTAATGTTGATCGCCACTTCGAGGTCAGGAAGGAATTTCCCTCCAGGCCGATCTTTGAGGTTTTTTGCCATCCTCTGGGCGTGGAGCAGGAGGGTGCCGGGGGGGGGGGGGAAGGTAGCTGTGAATTCCCTGCATGGTGCAGAGGGATGGACTGTTTCTATCCTTATCAGATCATTTTGTAGCGCAAAGGGCCCATCTTGGCCACGCTCCACACAAGAATGTTCTTCCATTTCTTTGTCTCAGAAATGCCAGTATTTGGGTACATTCTGATCTCCCAGGTCTTTCGGAGGATGCGTTATTCTCCCTGGAGCTGCTAGAGGAGCCCCCTGCCTGTCTCATGCAGAAGGCTGCCCTGTCAGTCCCTCCACCTGCTCTGTCATTCCCGCCTTTGATACGGAGGGAGAGAGAGCTCCGTACAGTTAGAACTGACCTTCCTCTGCACCAATGTGGAGTCTTGTGAGCAAAACCTCTCCTTTGTGAGCTCCTGGCCTTAAAGTTGAGAGCAAGTGGTTTGGCTACTGCATAAATCAGCTTGCTCTGGAGCCATCCTTCCTGAGCTAAGACAAAAATGGGTGAGCCGGAGGCTAAAAAACCGGGAGCTAGTTCACACCAGCTTAGAGGGAACACTGCTCTGCACCCCTCCTCAAGCAGTGGCATTGATCCCTTCCCCCCTGACCTCTTTTCCCAATGGGGAGGAATCAGCAGGTCTATCCTGCCGTTCTTCGGATGCGTTCAGACGGGGCATTTACAACGGTATAGGTGCCTGCAGAGTAATGTTGACTGACACGGCTCCTGCGGAGGGCGGGCTCTCTCTGAGCAGGCATTTCTGCAGGACACCAGGAGAGGGGTGTGTGTGTGTGTGTGTGTGTGTGACTTGTGGCCAGCAGGGTCCACCAAACCCAGGAAAAGCGAAAGGGACAAGGTGAGATGAAATCAGGTAACGCTCAAACAGGAAAGCTCGAGGGCGGCTCAAGGAGCAGGACCGGAGGAAGGGAAGTCCTGAGAAGTTCTCGTCGGAGCGTCGCCCTGCGGCTCTGCGGCAGAAAGGGGAACACGGGAGTCCAGGTTCAGGTGGGGCAGCCGTGTCAGTCTGAAGCGGCGGAACAGAGCTGGAGCCCACTTACCTTACACCTCGAATAAGACCTGGCTTGGTCTTAAAAGTGCCCGACTGGACTCAAGACTTTGTTCTTCACTCAAGTCCAGGGACACCTTAGAGGACCACCAGGTTGGGGGGGGGGCGGGAGGGGAAGGCTCTGCTAAGCGGGTTGAGGCTTGTGAGGTCTGCGTGGGCAATCCTTCGGAGGAGGAGGGGGCATCCAAGCCCTCCGTTGTGAGTTCTGATGCCCTGGCGAGGTTGGGCTGCCGCCTGGTTCCCTGCCTGACCCCCCTGTGTGCTCTGCCTCCTCTTTCCCCCAAGAAGCGGGGGGGGGGGGGTGCTTAAAGCCAGTGCCCACCCCCCCCAGGGCTTTCAGGTGGCCCTCTCCCTCTTCAGGGGTGTGTGTATGTGTATTTCTCGGGCTGGGGAACGGTGGCTCATAATCAGCCCCAGGGTTTTGGGAGGCTGGAATCTCTCCCCCCATCCTCGCGGAGGGGGGGGGGATCCTATCTCTTGCCATTTCAAAGGTCAGATTTGTGTCCCTTCCATCTCACCTCCTCAGCCCGGGCCCCTCCTCCTCTTCCCTAAGGAGTGGCTGGAAAAGCAGGCAGAGCCCAACGGGGCCGGGGCTGCCCCGGAATGCCCCCCCCTTCTCTCAGGCAGACTGGCCGTGAAGGGGGGGGCGGGACTCTCTCCCCACCAGTCCAGGGGCACCCTTTGTCTGCGCTGCGGCAGAGTGCGCCTTCCCGCCCCCCGGGGAACAATCGGGGGCCTCTCGGGGAGGGGGCGCCTCTCCCTGGGGCCTTTGTCCACCGGCGACCCGCTCCAGGCAGGCCAGGCCCGGCGTGCGGAGGCCAGCAGGAGCAGCAGGAGGAGGAGCGGCCCTTCCGCGGGGGTGCTGCGCCCCCGACGCCCCCTGCAGGTTTCCCCTTTTTTGCACTCCCTGCTGGTGCGGATCCGGACGCGTGTTTGGGAGCCGCACTGGCACCCGGGG
>NW_015164244.1:269228-280106 GCF_001447785.1 Gekko japonicus
CCTCCTCCGACGCCGCCTCCCCCCCTCCCTCGGCCCCCGCCTCCCGCTTCTCCGCCGCAGCCCCCTCCGAGCGCGCCGCAACCCGCCTCCTCCGTCCTCCTCCTCCGCCGCGGGGGGCCATGAACTTCCAGGCCGGGCCCGGGCAGAGCCCCGGGCAGCAGCAGCAGCAGCAGCAGAGCCTGGCGGCGCCGGGCCCGTCGGGGCCGCAGGGGGGCGGCGGGCCGCAGCCGCAGTTCGGCCTGTCCAACTCGTCGGCCATCCGGGCCGAGATCGGCCGCTTCGAGTCGGTGCACCCCAACATCTACGCCATCTACGACCTCATCGAGCGCGTCGAGGACTTGGCGCTGCAGAGCCAGATCCGCGAGCACGTCATCGCCATCGAGGGTGGGTGAGACGCCCCGCCGGGGGGGGGGAGGGCGGGAGAGACCCCCACCACCAGGCCCCTCCGGGAGATGAGCCTCCCTCTCCCGCCGGGCGCGGCTGGACTGCTCTGGCGGTGGCCCCCCCGGAATGAATGATGAATCCCGGGCCGGGTGGCGCTCCCCCTTGCCGCCCCCCCCCGGCGACCCGGCACGTGGAAGGAAGGCAGGCAGGCCCGGAGGACGCCGCTGCCGGGCTGGCTGGAGGGCCCGTGTCTCTCTCTGCACGGGAGACATGGCGGGGTGGGGGGTGGGGGGCGTGTTCTGTGCTGGCGTTGGCGGGCGGGGGGCGGCCTCTTCCTCCTGTGGTCTGGCTGGCGCGGCACCGGCGCTCTCCCACCAGTCCTGGCGGTGCGGGGGCTGGCAGTGGGTCCTGGAAATGCGCTCTGCACGAGTTCAGAGGCACCCTCCCAAGCCATGCGGGGGGGAGCAGGTGGTGGTGGGGGCTCAGTCCCCCGGAGGACCCCCCCCCCACAATGCCCCTGCTGACTGTCCTCTTGCAGGTCTCCTGTCCGGGCCTGGGGGTTGCCCTTGTCCGTGGCTGGTCACTTGTGGGGGTCGGCGGCGTCCTGTGCTTCCTGCAGCCAGCCTGGGTGTGGCTTCGCTCGGAAAACGGGAAAGTGTGCCCCTGGGCAGGTCGGGTGCCAGCCTGGGAGCCGGGGCACTCCCTCTCTCCTCTTGCATGGCCCTCCGGCAGGCCTTTCTGGGTGGCGAAGTCTTGGGAAACAGTCCTTCACAGGGGGAGACCGTCGAATGTTCAGGGAGCGCGGCGGATTCTGGCTAGCAGGCCCAAGGGGGTGCCTGCCCCTGCCCCAGCCCCAGCCCCTGCTGGCCGACCCAGAGGTGGTGGTGGTGGTGGTGGGGAGGTGGCAGGGCCTCGGGGCATCTTTACTCCAGAGCGGGAGGGCATGGGACGAGGGAGGTGGGCTGAAGGGGAGGGCAGATGGGAGAGCTGTTGGTTCATTCATTTATAGCCTGCCTTTCCGCTTGGTTCAAGGTGGTTTAATGGCTAAAACATTTCCAGCTAAAACCAAAGGTACAACAACAAAAACCCAAATCCCCCCCCCCCAAAAAATATATGCTGTTCACACCGTATCGAAAGCCCTGGCAAACCCGCAGGCCTCTCAGTGCTTCTTGAAGACATCTGGGGAGGGGAGGGGAGGGGGAGCGGCTGGCACGGTGGTGCGGGGGGGACACACACCATAGCTGGGGCACGGGGACCTCTGGACAGAAGACAGCCCTTCAGATCTGGGGGGGGGGGGTTCCACAGCCACAGTAGGAAGTTCTTTCAAGGTCATAAGCAGCACCTGGATCTGAACTCAGAAGCAGGCTGGCAGCGTGTAGAAGGCAAGTGGAGGTGGGAGCAGTGGAAAGTCCACGGAGGCTTGTCTGGTGGTCCCCACAGCTGCCCAGCAGATGGTGGTTTCAGTGGGGCAGTGGGCAATGCTCCCTCTAAGCTGTGGAGTCCTGTGAGCAAAAATTCTACTTTGTGAGCTCCTGGCATTAAAGGGGGTGAGCAAGCAGTTTGGCTGCTGACTGAATTAGTTAGCTATCCTTCCTGAGCTCAGACAAAAATGTGTGAGCCGGAGGCTAAATAACTGGGGGTTAGCTCGCACTGACTCAGCTTAGAGGGGACACTGGTAGTGGGTGGCCCTGGGTGTTTGGTGCTGGCTGTGTTGTCTGGCGTTTGGCCGTACGACGTGCCTTGGCTGGGCTTCTGGTAGGTGGGCTTTGGAATTCAGTGGGTCCTGGGGAGGGATGCTGGGTTGGGGGGGTAGTTTGGGAGTTGATGGGAATCAGCTGTGTGGATCCTCTCTGAAAGCTGATTGTTTGGTACCCGCCTTGTGAGGAGGCTGAATGTGAGGACGGTTTCTCTTGGGAGATGGCTTGGTGCTGCCAGTGGGCGTTTCGGGGGCCTGGCGGAGAGCAGGAGTGGGAGATTTCAGTCCCTGTGTGGCAGCGCGATGTTTTGTCGGGGTTTCTCCAGCCCTGGCTCTGTGGATGGGGTTGCCCTGGGGCCGTCCAGCGTGGACCCAAGTGGAACTCTGTGATCCTGCCCTTCAGGAGGCCCGTGTGCATTTGTTCCAGCGCCCTGGCATCGGTCCGAGTGTGGTTTGCATTTGGACTGCTGGTGGTGACGGTTCATCTCTTCTTAGTTTCCTTTCCTGTAAAGCGTCTCCAGGAGGGGTCCCATGAAAGCCCTCGCCTGCTCCTCCTTCACATCCCAGCTACGCCTCAAATATACCTTCATGGAAACGGTTTGTTTTCTTTTTGAGACAGCCACTGTTTGGTTCCATGCTGAGCCATAGGTTGCAGACGCATGGGCCAGCCTCTGGGAGAGCCATGAATTTCGTACGGTGACTTTGGTGGGTGACACTACCTTACAAGGTTGTTGTGAGGTTGGAATAGGGAGGGGAATCGCTGTATGCCACCCAGAGCGCCTCGGAGGCGGGGCAGGATGTAAATACGGTGGCCAGTCCAGTATTTCCCAGCTGAATCTGTCCTACCTGTCTTTGGGAGCGGGAGTCGGTTTGGGGGCTGTGCCCCCTCCTGCCAACGGACTGAATCCCATTTGACCCTTTGCTTGTGGGCCAGTTCTGCTTTAAGGGCTTTCCCCCTTCAGGTGGCCTGGTGTCTTTACTCAACCAGTCAGCTCTTTGGTGTTTCTTTTTATTTGTAGGTTTTTAAAGCACCTTTTAGAAATGCTTTGAGAATGGTTTGGTGAGGGGCAGGTGCTTGCTGGCGTGGTGACTGACCAGCCATGGTGGGGGCCCCGGGAGAGACTTCTGCTGCCTCTCCTGTATCTTCCTCTTCCACTTCTTGGCAAATAATTCAAGTGTGATGCACGCCCTACTCCTTTGGTGGTGACGGGTTCTATCATTGCCTGGGTGACCTGTAAGAAACAAGTCCCCCCCCCCAAAAAAAAATGTTTGCATGTAGGAGACAAAAGTGGTGGGTGGTGGGGGGAGAGGACCTGGCTTCTTCTGGATCAGGGCTCTGTGCTGTTGCTTCCCCAATGAATGACAGGAAGTTCCTGCCAGTTGTGTCTGATCCATATTTTCAGTGTGTGGGATTGTCATTTTAGGAAGTATAGATCAGTCGGTCCATTAAATGTATTGTGATTTTTTTCCTGTAAATTAATACAATGCGAATCCACATTTTCCTATTTAAGGAAATCAAGTCTAATTTCTTATTTGAATTATAGCTCACCTTTCTTGCTGAAGGTGAATTACAGAATATAAAACCACGCGAGCAGAGACCGTATGGCAGTTTGTGGACTAACTGTGCAGTAGGGCTAAGATTACAGAACCGGAGACCGATGTGAACAGACGTGAAGGCACGACTTACCGTAATGCAGGAAGTGGATTATGAAGGCAGAAGGCAGCGTAGTCAAAGCGAGGGGGTACAAGCTATAAACATTGTGATAGCATGCAATTGTGTTCCCTTATAAAGTCACCTTCCTGGACTGTTCCATTATACTGGGATTCTAATCCTCTTATAAAAAGCTCCCCTGGACATTTTTGTTTTGCACATCCTGCGGACTGATAGAAGCCGTGGGAGCCGTCCTCCGGACCTCCGCAGGCAGGCCAATCCACAGGGCGGGAGACACAGGAGAGAAAGAATTCCTGAGTGCAGGCAATTGCTGGTCTTAGCCATTTGCAGGTTGGCCTCCTCAGGAGACTTTGTGGCAACAAGGCCATTGTGGATGATAGCCAGTCCCTTGAACTGAACCCGACAACTGATCAGTAACCAGTGAGCAGAAGAAGAAGAGAAGAGATTGGATTTACACCCCGCCCTTCACTACCCAAAGGAGTCTCAGAGGGGCTTACAAACTCCTTCCCCTTCCCACAACAGACACCCTGTGAGGTAGGCGAGGCTGAGAGAACTCTTGACAGAAACTGCTCTTTTTCAAGAACAGCTGTGCCAGAGTTATGGCTTGCCCAAGGTCATCCAGCCAGGTGCAAGTGGAGGAGGCGTGGGGAATCAAACCTGGTTCTCCCAGATTAGAGTCTCTTCAGGTGAAGAAGAAGAAGGGATTGGATTTATACCCCGCCCTTCACTTGGGAGTCTCAGAGCGGCTTACAAATTCCTTTCCCTTCCCCTCCCCACAACAGACACCCTGTGAGGTGGGTGGGGCTGAGAGAACTCTGACACAAACTGCTCTTTCCGGAACAGCTGTGCCAGAGCTTGTGACTGACCCAAGGCCACATCAGCAGGTGCAAGTGGAGGAGTGCGGAATCAAACCCGGTTCTCCCAGATTAGAGTCCGCACACTTAACCACTACACCAAACTGGCTCTAACCAGGAGGTCTTTCATATCACCTGGTCCTTTTAACTGGATGTGCCGCCAGAGATTGAACTGGAGATGCCGCCAAAGGTTGAACCTGAGACCTTCTGCATGCCAAGCAGGTTCTCTGCCTCTAAGCCACGGCCCCTCCCCATTCCAAAGTGACTGCAGAATGGGGGTGGCATGCACGTTTTGCCAGGTGCCTGATAGTGGCCAGGCTGTGGCATTCTGTGTCCTCTGTGGCTTTCGAGGTGACTTTGAAGGCAGAGCCATGTAGGGCACAAATTACAGTAGCCCTAGAGTGGAGCCACAGGGCCAGATCAGCCAAGTCAAGGTAGGGGGGAATCTTCTGGCCTAGTTTGGTGTAGTGGTTAGGAGCGCAGACTCTAATCTGGGAGAACCGGGTTTGATTCCCCACTCCTCCACTTGCACCTGGCTGGATGACCTTGGGCAAGCCGTAGTTCTGATAAGGGCTGCTCTTGAAAAAGAGCCGTTTCTGTCAGAGCTCTCTCAGCCCCACCTACCTCACAGGGTGTCTGTTGTGGGGAGGGGAGGGGGAAGGAGTTTGTAAGCCGCTCTGAGACACCCTTGGGTAGTGAATGGCGGGGTATAAATCCAATCTCCTCCTCCTCCTCCAGTTTGGTGTAGTGGTGAAGTGCGTGGACTCTAATCTGGGAGAGCTGACTGGTGATCCCCCCCTCCTCCACTTGCACCTGGCTGGATGACCTTGGGCAAGCCATAGCTCTGACAAAGAGCTGTTCTTGAAAAAGAGCCATTTCTGCCAAAACCTCTCTCAGCCCCACCCGCGTCACCGGGGGTTTGTTGTGGGGAGGGGAAAGGAAAGGAGTTTGTAAACCGCTCTGAGACTCCTTTGGGTAGTGAAAGGCAGGGTATAAATCCAATCTCCTCCTCCTCCTGTATATGAAGATGAAGAAAACATCTTTTTTTCTTTTCTTTTTTTGAGGGGGGCAGCTGTACTAACTTGCTTGTCCAATAATAATAATACTTGGTCCAGTATAACCCCCAGGCTCTTAACTGAGTTGGCAAGTCTAAGCTGGCACCTATCAGAAGTAGGAAGCACAGTGTCCTTTGTGGCAAAATGCCCCCCACCCCAGAAATCTGCCTCCATTCCTGAGGACTGGAAGGTAGCTAACGTCACTCCCATCTTTAAAAAGGGTTCCAGAGGAGATCCGGGAAATTACAGGCCAGTCAGACTGATGTCGATACCGGGTAACTTGGTTGAAACTATTATTAAGGAAAGAATTAGTAGGCGTATAGATGAACAAAACCTATTGAGGCAGACTCAGCATGGGTTCTATAAGGGAAGATCTTGTCTCACTAACCTGTTAGTGTTCTTTGAGGGGGTGAACAAACATGTGGACAAGGGGGACCCAATAGATATGGTTTACCTTGACTTCCAGAAAGCTTTTGATAAAGTTCCTCATCAAAGGCTCCTAAGTAAGCTCAAAAATCATGGGATAAAAGGACAAGTCCTTTTGTGGATCAAAAGCTGGCTAATTAATAGAAAACAGAGAGTGAGTATAAATGGGCAGTTCTCTCAGTGGAGGGGGGTAAGCAGTGGGGTACCGCAGGGATCAGTACTTGGTCCACTGCTTTTTAACTTGTTCATTAATGATTTGGAGTTGAGAGTAAGCAGTGAAGTGGCTAAATTTGCGGATGATACAAAGTTGTTCAGGGTGGTGAAAACCAGTGAGGATTGTGAGGCACTCCAAAGGGATCTGTCAAAGATGGGCAAGTGGGCGTCAACATGGCAAATGGGGTTCAATGTGGCCAAGTGCAAGGTGATGCACATTGGAGCCAAAAATCCTAAATATAAATACACATTGATGGGGTCTGAACTGGCAGAGACAGATCAAGAGAGAGATCTTGGAGTTGTAGTAGATAACTCACTGAAAATGTCAAGACAGTGTGTGACTGCAATAAAGAAGGCCAATGCTATGCTGGGGATTATTAGGAAGGGTATTGTAAACAGATCAGCCAATATCATAATGCCGCTATATAAATCAATGGTGCGACCTCATCTGGAATACTGTGTGCAATTCTGGTCACCACACCTTAAAAAGGATATTATAGCTTTGGAAAAAGTGCAGAAAAGAGCAACTCGAATGATAAAAGGGTTGGAACACTTTCCCTATGAGGAAAGGTTAAAGCGCTTAGGGCTCTTTAGCTTGGAGAAAAGACGACTGAGGGGTGACATGATCGAGGTTTATAAGATTATGCATGGGAAAGAGCAGGTAGAGAAAGAGGTACTTTTCTCCCTTTCTCACAATACAAGAACTCGTGGGCATGCCATGAAACTGCTGAGCAGTCGGGTTAGAACGGATAAGAGGAAGTACTTCTTCACCCAAAGAGTGATTAACACTTGGAATTCACTGCCACAGGAAGTGGTGGCGGCTACAAGCATGGACGGCTTCAAAAGGGAATTAGATAATGAAACTGAAGCTCAAATACTTTGGCCACCAAATGAGAAGGGAGCACTCACTGGAGAAGACCCTGATGCTGGGAAAGATTGAAGGTCAAAGAAGACGGGGACGGCAAAGGATGAGATGGTTAGACAGTGTCATCGATGCAATGAACATGAAGTTGAGCAAACTTCAGAGGATGGCGGAAGACCGGAGGGCCCGGAGGAAGCTGGTCCATGGGGTCGCAAAGAGTCGGACTCGACTGTGCGACTGAACAACAACAAATGGAGCAGAGGTCCATCAGTGGCTATTAGCCACAAGGTATAGATAGGGGCTCTGGGGCCAGGGACGCTCTTTCTTCTTGGTGCTTGGGGGGGGTCAACAGTGGGAGGGCTTCTAATGTCCTGGCCCCACTGGTGGACCTCCTGAGGGCACCTGGTATTTCTGGCCACTGTGTGACACAGAGTGTTGGACTGGATGGGCCATTGGCCTGATCCAACATTGGCGTCTCTTATGTTCTTATGAATTCACCTTAATATTTCATTCACTGTAGTTGCAAACCCAGCTGCAAACTTGGAGCTGGTAGGAAGGAGGAGTCCTGGGGATGAGCCGGCATGTTCCAGGCACAGGGTAGCTGGGTTCTTACATGAGTTAATGGCTCTGGCTGAAGGAAGACACCCTGCCTAGGATGTCATACGCCAAAGAGAACAGAGGCTGTTAAGAGCCAAACGACTTAGAAAGGATACCTTTTCTCTGGAAGCAGGAAAGGCAGAGTGACCCAGAAGGGGGGGATGACTCTTCCCAAGGAGAAATTCTAAATTATCTGGACACAGAGAAGAAGCTGTCTTGCATCTTGCTCTTGACTTGGGGGTGCAAGCCATGCAGGACTAAGGCTTTAGCTAGGGACTCCATCCTCCCACGTGCCAAGGGATAATGGCGAGAAGACCCAACCTGGAGAACCAAGGTAATGTTGACCTTCAGACTACTGCAACATCAAGACTGATGTGAAGCCAGCATGTTCTATTTCAACATCATTTAGGATAAGTACAAAGTGTAGGGAGAGAGGATTGTGTGTTTTCACCTTTTCTTTGTACTCTTGCTCAGCCTAAATGCTTGAACAGACGTGTATTCTTTTTATTCATAGCTGAATGAAAGGGTTTTAAGTAGCTCTTGTGAGCCGTCTTGAGTAATTGTGGGAAGGCAGGCTATAAATGTTTTTAATAAGAGTAGCGATCCATTCTGTCATGTCCCGCGTTGTTGTCCTTCCTGGCTCTTTCCTGAGTGTGAGCATAGGCAGGTGTGCCTGTTAATGTCACAGGAGGTTTTCTGATTGTCCCCTATCCTTTCTAGCCACTCAGGCCATTTAGGTCACTTGTGTGATGGCCGCCTCGTCTTTGCTCTGGGGCTTCTTAGCCTCCCATCTATACACAAATGTTGGGGCAGAAGGATTCTATTGTGTGAATCTGCCCACTGTGGGTTTTCTTGGAACTTTGTAAGGAGAAAGGTGGGTAACTGTTTTGCAGTGGGGCCCCCACCGCCTTGGGAAAGGTGTCAGGTGGAGGGAGGGCTGCAGTTCTTCTGGACTGCTATTTGCTCGAGGACACGCTAGCTCTGGCTTTGATAGCCACACAGGTGCTTTTTGGACCTACAGTGGAAGATGTTCTAATTCAGCAGCTGTGCATTTGGCACCAGACACATGGCTTTCACCTCATGAGGCCTCACAAACATATTTGTCATGTGCCTTTAGATCTTGCTGCTTAACTTTCCTCTTCCTGTTCCAATATTCACTTATTTGTTATCTTATTGCAATATGTATTTAAGTTACGTGTACCTCAATACTGTTTGACCTCTGAAGAAGGCCCCAATAGGGCGGAAACGCGTCAGGTCATGTGTATTGGCCCTTGTGCTTAGGCTATTTTTTTTTACGAGGCTTTCATTGGGCCCTTATGTATGTTTTTAACTGTCTTTCTAATAAATACTTGTATGTATATTATAAGTTTTAACTAGGTTTTTAATATTGGCCCTTCAGTAGACTTCCTTCTCACCGTGTTGGTTACTCCTCCAGCACCAGTCACGGAGTCCCATTCTGTCGGGAGCAGCCAAAATATCTCAAGAGCAAGTGCAAACTTTTGAGTTCCTTAGAAGAAGTTGGTTCAATGTTAAGTGGAAGAGAAAGACACTGCAGGGCATGCTTGAAGAACCAGAAATCTGCTGGGTTGTTTTTTGTTTTTTTTAAAGAATGGAGATGGGCAGGGGTGGGCGGGCGCGTCGCAGCCTCTTTGCGATGGCAGGATGATGGCTGCAGGGCATATGGCAGACTTCAGGGTCTTTCCCCCCCCCCCGTCCTCCCCCCCCCCCCCCATGTCGGAGGCCTGGAGGAGCAGGTGTCCCCCTCCCTTGAGGGGCGTGGAAGGGGGGGGTCCCTGCCTGTAGCTGGAGAGGCTGCTGGGGCCTGAACCTGGGTCCTTCTGCCTGCCTGGCGGAGGCTCTTCCTCTGAGCCACAGCCCCTTGTCTGTCTTGGGACTCAACATGTGACTTGAAAAAGAGTTCAGGAGTACTTTGATGATAAATAGGTTGCTTTGAACAAAAAGGTGTTAAACGTGGGTGGGTCTTGCATGGTGCGCTGCCTGCAGGAGACCCGTGGCTTTGTGATGAGTCTGGGGCAGTGAAGCTCTGTCTTGTATGGGCCACTGGCCTGATCCAACACTGGCTTCTCTTATGTTCTTATGTCTGGGGCAAGGGATGCTCTGTGTTCTTGGTGCTTGGGGGGGGCAACAGTGGGAGGGCTTTTAGTGTCCTGGCCCCACTGCTGGACCTCCTGATGGCCCCTGGCATTTCTGGCCACTGTGTGACAACAGAGTGTTGGGCTGGAGGGGCCACTGGCCTGATCCAACATTGGCGTCTCTTATGGTCTTATGCCTGAGGCAAGGGATGTTCTGTATTCTTGGTGCTGGGGGGGGGCAGCAGTGGGAGGGGGCTTCTGGAGTTCTGGTCCTGAGGGCACCTGGGTTTGGGCCACCGTGTGGCAGAGGGCTGCACTTGGGTGGTATGGCTTTTCTTGGCTCTCTGACCCCGTCTTAGGAAGAGACTAGAGTCCCTCCAAGCGAAGCAGCGCTTGCCCCCCTTCCTCTGGCTTCTGAGGCTTGAGGGGACAGTCGCACAGATGTGATGAGGGCCGTTGCCCCCCAGCCAGGTGAGAGCGCACAGCACCTCGGGCTCCCTGTACCCGTGGCAGGGTTTCTTCTTGCAGTGTGCTCTGTGTTGTGCGGTGGTGGCCGATCGGGGGTGGGGGTGGGGGTGGTGTCTCCACTGGAGCGTCCTCTGGGTCTGGGGTCTGACGGAAGAGGCCGGCCTGTTTCTGGGTGGTGCCTCTGCATGGGGGGGGGGGTCTTTGCTGCCCGGTGTCGGTGCCTGGGCCCAGTCCCTGCTGTGCCAGGCAGCGGAGGGCCCCTTCCTTGGTAATCCTCTGCTCTGCTGTGATTTGGGAGATTACAAAGCATAAGGGGGTGGGGGTGGTTCCTCTTGCTTTTTGCCTTTTGGTTGCCAGGCAACAGAAGATAACGGCTGTCACGTTTCCCAGGATTTTTCTCTGAAACCCAAGTGGGGGTGGAGGAGAAAGCTGCCGGCCTGCTTCCTGGGCCCGCCTGTGGCCAGTGGGTGCTTGCGTGGGATCCTCTGTCGTCCCTGGAAGCTGTGGCCCCTCCCACCCCTTGGTTTGCCGGACTCCTCCTCCTCCTCCTCCTCCTCC
>NW_015164244.1:280158-281674 GCF_001447785.1 Gekko japonicus
TCCTCCTGTGGGCTGGGCTGCCTTGGGTCGGCAGGCAGGGAGCCCTGCAGGAGCACTCTGGGGGTGGGTCACACACACCCCTCCCTCCCTGTTGCCCGCCCTGGCCTGGCCTGCCCTCTCCTCCTCCTCCTCCTGGTTGGCATTTAAGGTGGGATATGTACAAAATTAATGTTCTGTTAAGGTATGAGATTTGTAAACAAGAAACGTAAGGATGCCTCAATTTATGTTACGTTTGTCTTCTGCTTTGCGGTCCTGTCTGGCTGCATGGCCCAGCGGCATCTGGCGGGGGGCACGGGGGGGGGGGAGTTGTCTCCTTGTGTTGTGCCTCCTGCCTGCTGGGAGGGAAAGGCTCCCCTTGAGGGGTAACGGGTGGGCTGGTCCACCCCTGGCCCCGTGCCTGTCCCGGGAGCGATGTCTCTCCTCTGGGAGGTGTGGCGTGTGCCTTTGCCCCTCCAAGGCAGGGAGGGGGCAGTGGCCCGTGGAGGGGGCTCTGAAGGGAGAGCTGTCCTGTCTCCGGACGGAGCGGGGGGGGCTGCTTTCTCCCACCCCTTGGGCAGTTGTGCCCCCAGGACGCTTTTCCCCTTTGGGCTCCGTGGGCCTTGGGTGCTGGCGACAGCTGCAGCAGCAGCAGCAGCAGCTCTGAGGTGGCCCCTCCCGGGGTGGGGTGGGGGGGGCACATTTGGTGGGTGAGGGAGGGGTTGGCTGGATCATGGGACCCTGGCTGTGGAGTCTTAGCGCCTGACAGGACAGCAGCCACACCCCCGGTCTGAGGGTCCATCTTGTGGTGGTGGTGGTGGTGGGGCTGGCGGATGCGTCTCTGCCCCCGTCCCAGCTCCAGGCGCCCCAGAGCGTGCGTGCCGCAGTCAGGGTTCTTTAGGGCCCATCGTGATCAGTGCCCCCTCTAAGCTGAGTGAGTGTGAGCCAGCTCACTGTTTTTTAGCCTCCGGCTCACACATCTGTTGTCTCTGCTCAGGAAGGATGGGGCTCCAGAGCAAACGAATTGATGCAGCAGCCAAATCACCTGCTCACAACGTCCGTGCCAGGAGCTCACCAAGCAGAATTTCTGCTCACAAGACCCTGCAGGCTGAGAGGGAGCCTTGATTGTGACGCTTGGCCAGGTGACGGGAGGCCGAGGAGGCCACCTTGTGCCGCTTTCCCCCCCCCCCCGGGCCTGACCACCACCCGGGGACTCCTCTTTGAACAGGAGGGGGCGGTCTCTGTGCTGTTGTTGTGTCCCGCGTTTTCTGGGCACGGGTCAGTTCCTCGGAGGGGCCAGGCAGCTGCCCAGAGCCAGGGCAGGGCAGCAGCCAGAGGGGGTGTGTGTGTGTGTGTGTGTGTGTGTGTCCAGTGCAGCCCCCGTTGCCCCTCCCCTGCCTTGCTCAGCAGAAGGGTCTGTCTGGGGCCCGGCCAGTGGAGACCTTCCCCCACTCACTCGGGCAGCCTCCTGGGTTTGTTCTTCTGCTCCCTCACTGGAGGCTTGGGAGGGTGAGTGTGTTTTTTTGGGGGGGGTTCCAGC
>NW_015164244.1:281842-283146 GCF_001447785.1 Gekko japonicus
TGGCCCTTAACGGCCCCCCCCCACGCCCGGAACACCTCAGGGACTGCAGGAAGAATAACATTGGGAGGGGGGGGCCTGACGGGCATTTCCCCCTTTGTGGAAGGCTCAGGTGAGGCCCCATCTGGAATCCAGTTGTGGAGGGACCTCTGTGTGAGGCCCCTGCTCCCAGAAATGGGCAAGAGCCGACGGTCTGTGCATATCACCTCCTGGGTCACATGAAAGGGGGCTGCCTTACCTGGGAGCAGGACTGGCAGTGCCGCAGCTGCGCCCTCCCTGTCGCGTCGTATTCTCTGTTCTGCCGGCGCCTGCCGCACAGGAAGTTCAGCGGGGCGGCTGTGGGAGAGAATGCTTCCGCCTGCTCTGTTCTGTGGCTCATGTGGTGGGCTGTGGTGCCGCAGGGCTGTGGAGCATGCAGAGCGTGTAGCCGGCTGGTGCCGGGTGGGGGTGGGGGGGCTGATTTACTAGGATCGGCCCTGCGGGTGGGCTTCCCCATGGCATTTTCTGGCCACTGTTGGAAGCAGGATGTGCCGCTGCGGTTAGGTGGGCACGCGGTCTGGTCCGGTGGGGCTGCTCTTGTGTTCTTGCTGAGCTGTTGGAAAGGGAGCGGGACCTGGGTTCTCCAGGGTTCTCCTAGGCTACCTGGGCAGCCAAAATAAAAAAAGGAGTTGGAGGCAGGACGGTAGCCACAGGGAAGCCTACAGGGGGGGCGATGACCCCTCAGGAACATGCCGCGCCCCTCCCGAAATCCTGAACTAGATGAGAGCAAGTTTCAAGTGTCATTGGAGATAGGAGAGAAAAGTATGCAATAGTGGTTTTTTTCTCCAGATTGCCTGGGAAGGAATCGGGAGGAGCGTCTGTGGGGGTGTGCGTGGGGCTCCTGAGCCAGTTAACGTCTTCCTGGCCCAAGGAAATGTGTGTCTTTTGTCCCATCCCCTTTTCCTTGGGCCTTCTGCATAGGGCCTGTTTGTTTTTTTCCTCCCCCATTGGCCAAAATGGGAATGAGGTCTATACAATTCCGGGGTTGACCCATTTATGAACAGCCGTGAATTTGCCTCAGGAGTGAGGGGTGAGGGGAGCAGGGAACGGAACACCCTAAGCGCTTTAACCTTTCCTCATAGGGAAAGTCCCCCAGAGCAGCAGGTCCCCCAGAGAGTGCCCGTGGAGCTCCTCAAGGCCGTCCCTCTCCGCCGGTTCCCCTGAAGCCACTAAGCGCCGGGCTTTGCCCTGCCATGTTGGTCCAGGAACCGGGGACGTTCTTCTGGGACAGCAGACCCGCCCCCCCCCCCCCGCGCCCGGAGGCCGCT
>NW_015164244.1:283175-284814 GCF_001447785.1 Gekko japonicus
CAAAGTTTAAAAAAATTTGAACCGGGGGGGGGGGGGTCCAATTCTGTGGGCCCCAGAATGAGGTGCCCCCGTCCTCCATTGTTTCCAGTGGAGTGGGGTCCATATCAGGTGGTGTCTGGAAGTATTCCTAGTAGTATCCCTATTCAGCATGACCTCATCTGGCCCTGCCCAGTGATCCCGCGGCCGGGGGGATGATGGCAGCCTGACCCCACCCAGCATACCCTTATGACCCCCCCCCACCCTAAAATGGGCCAGGCCGTGGGCCCGGATGGACCACTTTCTCAGGAGGAAAGGATGGCAACTGTGACGAAATGGCTGCCGGGCAGAGGCAGCAGTACCTAAAATGGATACCAGCCTGGTAGTTCCTTACGTGTGTGTGTGTGTGGGGGGGGGTACTTCATAGGGAACAATGGGGCTGCCCTACCCTCCCTGCCTACACTTCCCAGCATCCCTGAGGGGAAAGAGCGGGAAAAGAGGGACACGCCCCAGGGGGCGGGGCCAAGCCGAGCGCTGCGGAGGCGGGGGGGGGGGGGGGGGGCTCCTGTCGCCTCAGACCCCGTGGTGGGCAGCCCAGGAAGGTGGCCAGTCCTCCTGGGTGGCCAGTCCGGGGAAGGGCTGCGGTTTCCCCTCCAACCACGCGGAGGGGGGGGGAGCGAACCCTGGCCTGAGGCCACCACCCGCTGCAGAGGGTAGAGAGGGAGGGGTCTGCGCGTGTGTCCGGGCAGAGGACTTGCGTTCCGACCCTGTTTAATTTCTGTGCCCCGGTCATGTCGGAAGTGCCGGTGTTTATTTTCATGCCTCACCTGTACATAGTTAAATAACTCTTCCTTTTTGAGTTTAAAAACCCTGGTGTGCCTTAACCACATAGTCCTCCCCGCTCTGCACGTTACCAGGGGCAAAGGGAGGCTGGGGGGGAACACAAACAGACCCAAATCCGAGGGGTTGCCAACTCTCCAGGGGGCGCCCAAAGATCGAGGTACCCACTTCCCGAGGGGGGGGGAATCAGCCGGAGGGGGCCTCACTGCCTGCCCCTCTAGGGAGGCGGTGTCCATTCAGTGAGGGGTGCCAGCGTTTAACGGAGAGAGAAATGGCCCCACCAGGAAAGGGTGGGAAGGCCAAAACAGGGGCTTGCGAGCCACAGGACGGCGGCACCTCAGGCTCCCAGGGCCGAGGGCGGGTCCCCGTTCCGCCACAGCAACCTTGGACAAAATGGCAGAGAGCCAAGTCAGATGTGGTGCTGGGAGGCCCACGTATGGAGCTCTCGTGGCCTTAGGTCAGGGTCTGGTGCAAAGGAAGGTGAAGACTGGGAAACACCCCCCCCCCAAAAAAAAATGCCATTTCCACAGCCTGTCAAGATCTTAGCAAATGCGGTTGGTGGGTATTCCCAGGCAGAGAAAAGCAGTGCCCCACGGAGCTGAAATCATCGCAACAGCTCCCGAGTCTCTAGCGACACCGGTTTATGTTTGACAGAAGAGTAAGTATTACATATATTTCAGTCCCCTCCCCCAAATTTCCCTCCCCCCCCCGCTTCAAAATCTCCAGGGAGTTCACATCTCCAGGTGGGCCAAGGATCCACCCCCCCCACAATCAGCCACTGACCGGCGCCACCCAGAAGGGGGGCCGTTGCTGGCGCACCTCC
>NW_015164244.1:284872-287259 GCF_001447785.1 Gekko japonicus
GGCTCACCCCCCCCCCCCCCCATGGCAGGCCCACAGCCTCCTCCTGCGCGAGGGGTCAGGTGGGGGGGGTAGGATGCCCAGAGGAACAGCTTTTGGCAGGCCCAGAAGAGCGGCCCCCTTATTTAGTGAAGCTTTGTGACGGGATTAAAAAAGGGGGACATCCTTTGGATAATTGGGCAGAACCATCTGTAAAGGGGCAAGTCAAGTTTTGCTTTAGTGCCGGTGATATTTTATCTCTGATTCAAGAACCTCAGAAACTCATGGAAAGTTTAGTTAACGGCATTGAGGCCTTTCGCGATCTCTCAGGATATAAAATCAATAGAACATAATCAATATTGTTGGGTATTCATATAGATGAACAGCTGAATTTGGATTTATATCAGACAACAGGCTCCACGTGGGTGACTAAAGATGCCCGATATATGGGTTTCAATAGAATAAAAACACTGATGAGCTGTTAGTATATAACGTGAATTTGATGGAAACAAAAATGGAAGGAGGTCTGAAAACGAGGGTCCCAGATGAACATATGGCTGGTCGGGATCACTGTACTCCAAGGGCAAATCCTCTCCAGATTTCCTTCTTCCTGCTGTCCCGCTTACGACTTGATGGCAATCCAGAGAGTGTTTGACAAATTCATCTGGGGTCAGAAAAGACCAAGAATAAGGCAGAGGCTTGTGGATGATCTGGCAGCTCCTAGGATTTCCGATAATTACTATGCTTCGAAGTCAAAGATCATTTTGGAAAGGTTCAGGAAAGACGACAACTTTAAAATGGGGGACATTACAGGTTCTAGGGTAGAAATACCTCGACCTTCTTGGCTGTGGCTGAGGAAGCAGGAGGAAAAGGGAATTGCATTGGACTCAGAAATGAGTCGGTCGTTTTTCAGCGTTAGCCCCAGTATTAAGTAACCAAAAGGCTTGACGCAGCGCCGTTATTTTTGGGGACTTCCCACGGTGGGGAAATGCTGGATTGGAAAGATTTTTTGACATGTTGGAGCAAGAGAGTGAGGCCACGGGAATATTTTGAGCCCAAAGTGGGAGCACCCACACACAAAAGATAGCAGTGTTGCCACTAATAAAGTCCTCCCTCTTTTTTTTTTTTTTTTTTGGCATTTTTGCTTTTGTGTGCCTGTGCCTGGGAGTCATGGCGACCTCTGGCGATTCCTACTGTGGCATGGAGGACATTCAGCTTGATATCGCCTGCCTCCGGCCTCCCGGCCCTGGTATTCTCTGGAGGTCTCCCGTCCAAATACTTGCCAGGGTCGGCCCTGCTTAGCTTCCGAGGTCTGACGAGAGAGCGGGCTTGCTTGGGCTGTCCGGGTCAGGGCATCATCGCTAATAAAGTTCTTAATTTGCAAACCACCAGGACCTAAGATCTGAACCAGCTGCTCCCTACAATGGAGAAATGGTTATATAACCCACCTAAGCAAAAAGGGGTAGTGTCTAAAGTATATAAATTGCTCCAAGAAGATGAAAATCCTAGGTTATCTATTAGGTTGGATTTGTAAAACTGCCCTTCCCTGTGAGACAGAGTTCAGGGCGATGTTCATCAGTATAAAACATACATATACATAATAAAATCATATTTAAAATCCATATTACCATAAAGCAGAGAGGATAGTCTATATCCCGTGAGATGGTGATGGAATTGCTAGGAAGATATGCCTCTGCCTGGTAACACTGCGTGTTATGCTAACTCAACAGCCATCTTCTGTGAATGCTGTCATGTTATGTTTCCTGCACTGGGCAGGGGGGCTTGACTAGATGGCCTCGAAGGCCCTTCCAGCTCCAGGACCACGTAAAGGCCTGCCTGTCCCCGCGTCTCCCCATGTGTCCCCACGACGTTCTTCAGGTGGCCACTTTCCGGTTGCTCCCACGTTAAAGGTGACCTGCCAGGTGCCGGGGGGGGGCGTGCCTTCTCTGGGGTGGCTCCCGCTCTCTGGAATGGGCTCACCCGGCAGACGCTGGCCTTGGAAATGTCCAGCGGGTGTCGGGAGGCTGTTTTATTTGCCGCGTGGAGCGTTGGTTGCCGGCAGTGTGTGGCATTATTAGGCTTCATAAGGGCAGAATTGGGAGTTTTATTGTTGTTTGATGCTTTAATTATGCATTGCAAGTGGCCCAGAGCCATGGGGAAAAGCAGGGTGGAAATGCTATAATAAGTCCACGGGGTGCTTTGGTAGACTTAAATAGATAACCATCCAAGCCAGGCAGAAGTCTCAAGGCCAGCAGCCATTTCGGCTGTGGGCAGCGGGTCCCCCAGAGAATGCCCGTCAAGGCCGTCCCTTTCCGCCTGTTCCCCTGAAGCCACTAAGCGCTGGGCTTTGCCCTGCCGTGTTGGTCCAGGAACCGGGGAGGGGACATTCTTCTGGGAAAGCAGACCCCCCC
>NW_015164244.1:287282-298605 GCF_001447785.1 Gekko japonicus
GGCACGTTTTCTTTTTTACTTTATTTGGTGCCCCCGCCTCTCTGAGACTGGCGGGTTTTTTTTTTGCAAAACGTGTAAGTGAAGCAGTCAGGCAATGCCAGACATTCAGTAAAAGGCTGGGGTCGTGGGATTAGAAAACAGGATAAGGTATGGCTTGGCCTGAAGGGTGCGTTAAAAGGAAGACGGTGCAATGGACGGAGGGAGGGCAATAGACGTCAACCTGATTTCCTTTGCCGAATCAGCCGCCTGAACTATTCTATTTGGATGCTGCCTCTTAATTGTGAACCTGGGTTAATAGAGCCAGCAAATGGGGCCAGAAGAAGAGGAGATTGGATGTATTCCCTTTGCCCTTCACTCAGAGTCTCAGAGGGGCTTCCAATCTCCTTTCCCTTCCCCTCCCCCACAACAGACACACCCTGTGAGGTAGGTGGGCTGAGAGAGCTCTCTCTCGAGAACTGCCCTTGAGAGAACAGCTCTGAAAGAACTTGTTACTGACCCCAGGTCACACCAGCAGCTGCATTTGGAGGAGTGGGGAATCCAAACCCAGTTCTCCCAGAATAGAGTCTGCTGCTCTTAACCACTACACCAATCTGGCTCAGTGGGGAGATACTTTTCTACAAACCTGGAGGAAGCCCCAGGTTTTCCAGGCCCCCCCCCCCCCAAAAAAAAACAACCCAAACACACCACAGGAGCAGCATTGTCTGTGGAAGTGCCGACAGTGCCTGGTGAGAGCCCTGGGCAAGGCCCATGGTGAGTCCTGGTGACCTTTGGGCCGCTTCCTCGCCACCGGAAAGGGGAGAGCCGGGAGGCTGAGGGGATGCCCGCTGGGCGGTCAGGGCTGCCGCTGCCGCCTCCACCCCTCCTGCCACCCCTTCCTGCAAATGAGGAAGGAAGGGGGTCGGAGACGGTGGGCCCTCGGAGCCAGTGGGGTTTGGGCTTCTGCAGCCAGGCCCCTCCCCCAACCTGGCACTCTCCCCCTACCACTGCATGAGGCGGCTGGGGAAGAGAAGTGGGGGGCACTGGTGCAGGCGGGTGGGTGGGGCTGGGTGGGAAGTGCCATCGCCCCACTGCTGGAGGGGGTGGTGCTGGGAGGGAGGCTGGGAGGCTCCTTTCCCCTGTGGATCTTTTTTGTTGTTGTTGTTGTTTGGGAAGTCGTGTGTTTGCATGTGTGTGTGTGTGCGCGTGCACACATGTGCCTGGCTGGAAGTCGTGGTTGGCTTTGGGTGACCCCCTAGTGGGGCCTGGGGGCTTTTCAGAGAGGTGGCTTGCTGTTGCCTGCCTCTGCCTCCCGCCCATGGCATTCCTTGGAGGTCTCCCATCCAAGTCCTTGCTGGGGTCAGCCCTGCTTAGCTTCCGAGATCTGATGAGATCGGGCTGGCCTGGGCTACCCCGCAAATCCTGGGGGTCCCTGTGTGTACGTACCCCCACTCTCCTTATAAAACCTTGCCTCCTGAACAGTTCTGTTCTACAGGATCTGCAGAAAAGGAGGCGTGCGGGGGCCTTCCTCGCGGCCTCAGGCGGGCGGTTCCATGAGGTGGGGGCTACCCCTCCCTGATGTGGCGGGGGACCGTGCACCCACAGGGAAGGCATGCGGATGGGTCGTGGCTAATCTTACTGGTTTGCGGGGCATCCCCTTCAGAAAGCTCTGCTTGGGTACGTGAAGCTGTCAAGGCGGGCTGTAGCAGGAGAGGCTGTCCTGAAGGACTGTCTCTCTAAGGCCATGATGGGCTTTGCAGGTCAGTAGCTGAGGGGGGTGCAGAATGAGTGTATAATATGTGTACTCACCCTAGTTCACAATAGTAACTGAGCTGCGGTGTCATGTACCAGCTGGAGTTTCTGGGTTGTCCTCAAGGGCAGACCCAAGTAGCATGAAGTGCAGTAGTCTAGCCTCAAGGTTACTGTAGTCAGATGGGCCAGGTCAAGGCAGGAGCCAGCCTGTGGACTGAAAGACGGTGCGGTCATCGTCTCTAGGCATCAAACTAAGTAAACTCTTGAAAACTTTGTGCCGCCTAGTAGTGCTGGGAGTCTGGAAAAGACACCTCATATTTTTTGTTGTGACACCAAAGTATCACAACGTGTGTGTGCTGGGGGAGGGAAGGCCAGATGAGGGGGGTGGGTGGGAGAGGTTGAGCAGCGGAGTGGGAGGGGGTTTCTCCTCCCTGCTTTTTAAGTCTTCTGGGTCCCAGTCTTGTGGATAATCTGAATGCAAAGGATGCTTGTTTCTTCAGAACATGTTATTTGTGTCCCAATTGATGCAGAAATAGTTAATTAAGAATGGTGCAAACAATACATGATTACATTGACTAACCCCGAACACTTTGGGGAGTGAATTCCATTGAACTCAGACTTACTTCTGAGTAAACATGCTGTAAGATTCCCCCCCCCAGCAGCTCTATTAACTGGTGTCGGTTTAAAGGTGCCTCCCAGGTAACAGGCAGTGCCTGCAGAAGCCAGTTCCCAAGCTGCGGGTCACCTGACGTGGGAGCCGTGCGGATCTGGTTGGTGCCTGGCGAGGAGGCCCCCCCTCCCCGGGGTGCTCCGGAGGCAGCCGAAGTTCTCACCTTGGCCCCCAGGTCCCCGACTCCCCAGGAAACAATCCCTTTCCTGATTTACAGTCCAGCCAAAACGTCACTGTAGCTGCCCAGGCCTCAGGGAAACCACCCCTTCTTTTGGAGCATCAAGTCTTCCTCCAAACGAACCTTCAGGACCTTATTTAATCTAGTTGTCCACCATAGTAAACATAATCCATTGGAAGCCTGTTAGCTAATCAGTTCAGTGCTTTCAATCTGATAACAGTCCTGAGCCAAACAGGTAGAACTTTACCTGTCGAAGATAACATTGTGCGGCAGGTATGCTAGGTACCCTTTCACCAGTTTTCATTCAACTTAAGGAATTTAAAATTGCTCTGTCTAGAAGAGGAGGAGGAGATTGGATTTTTACCCCGCCCTTCACTACCCAAGGGAGTCTCAGAGCGGCTTACTCCCCCTCCCCACAACAGACACCCCCTGTGAGGCAGGTGGGACTGAGAGAGCTCTCCTGAGAACTGTCCTTGAGAGAACAGCTCTGACAGAACTACGGCTTGCCCAAGGTCATCTAGCCAGGTGCAAGTGAAGAAGTGGGGAATCAACCCAGTTCTCCCAGATTAGAGTCCGCGCACTTAACCACCACACCAAACTTTAAAAATTAAAAGGTGTTTTAGAGTGTTAGTGTTACCGCCAGAATTAAGTCTCCGCAGGCAAGAAGGAGCGCAGCCTGTAGCGTTCAGGAGGTTTCCCCCACGGATTGTGACCAACGTGTGTTTTGAGCTGTACGTCTTGGCTCGTGCGCAGGGATTGGCTTCAGCTAGAGGAGTGGTCTCATCCTGACCCCAGGGCCTGCCTCCAAATATATTTGGGATTCCCTCAAGATCCAGTGGACAGCCTGCTGCCGGGGACACGTTCATTGCTTGCAAAAATGATTTGAGAATCATTTCCTCTTTCTGGGGAAAACACAGCCTTGCGATCAAGCAAGTGCTTGGCGGCGGAAGAGCCAGCACAGAAGCTCCCAGGGAGGGGCCCCAGAGTGCTGCAGAGCTGGGCTGGTTCCGGGTTTGGGGGGGGGTGGGGGGAGAGGCAGCTGTGGGGGGGGCTCCTTCTCACTGCTCTGCATCCGTCTGTGGCCTCCTCCAGTGGCCTCTTTGCTGCTTGCCTGCTAATCTGCATGACCTCGTTTAGCCCAGATGTGGGTTTCCTCCCAGTGAAAGAGGGCCGGTTTCTCCGGCAGCTCTCCAGGCGCTGCGGCGCCTCTTGGGCAGGCCAAGGAGGGCAGCCTTCCCCAGGTGCCCCCCTGCAAGTGGCCGATGCGGGCAGCTCTCTGGCCTTGGGGAGCTTCAGGAGGTCCCCCCCCAATGAGCACCATGGAAGTGGCCAGGAGGGCTTTCCGCGGGGGGGGGGGGCAGCGGGGGGGCTCAGGAGCAGTGCCTCCCTCTAAGCGGTGGAGTCTTGTGAGCAAAAGCTCTACTTTGTGAGCTCCTGGCATTAAAGCTGTGAGTGAGCGACTGGGCTCCTGCAGAAATTAGTCTGCTTTGGAGCCTTCCTGCCTGAGCCTAGACAAAAATGTGTGAGCCGGAGGCTAAGAACCTGGGAGCCAGCTCACACTCACTCAGCTTAGAGGGAAGACTGCTGAGGAGGACACTTTACTAACGCCTAGGACGGGTCGTCTGCCGCAGTGTTTGTGGAAGGGCGCATCCTGCCTGGGCCGCATTCTGCCTTGGACCTTTGTCTGTCCACTTCCTTGCGTTATGACCAGGTGGGATGGAGGGAGAAGGCTTTCCTGCCTCAAAGAGCTCTGGGTGGATTTCAGCTGATATGACTCTTCCCGGGCAGCAGTTTCCTCTGCTATGAAGTGGAAATGTTGGTGCTCAGGCCGGCCTTCCTTTGAGATTTGCTAGGCCAGAGGTGTCGAATTCATTTGTTATGGGTCCGGATCTGACATAGAGGTCACTTTGTGTGTGTGGGGGGGTGCCCTAAGGCGTCAAGCCAGGTGCCGGAGATCAAAGCACAGAGCTGGAAGGGGCCATGCAGGCCGTCTGGTCCAGCCCCCTGCCACCACCTCAGGCATGGCAGGGCCCAGGCCAAGCAGAGCCCAATAAGCTGGAGACACCCGTGCAGCAGAAGCAGCAGCAGCAGCAGCAGCACCACCCTCCGCCTCCAGCCAAGGCCTCCAGGCGATCCAGGGTGGGGCGATGCTGGGTGTTCAAGCCAAAGCACAGCCACCGCAGGGGGAGTGCACACACAGCGGTGGCAGTGGCCACCAGCAGGCCCCCCCTACACAGGATCATCCATCCCCCCCCCCCCGTGCAACTGCCAATCCCTGCAGCCATCTGGGACAGCACCCCCCAAGCTGCAGGTTGAGCGGAGAGGTGCGTGGCCTCACCTTGGAACCCTGAGCCGGCATGAAGGAGGCCGTGGCGGCTCCCAGCTTAGCACTGGGGCTGCCACTGAAGGGGCTCTCCTTGACGGCTGCAGACGAGGTTGTCCCGCAGTGCCGAAGCCACAATCGGAGTGGCTCCACTCACCTCCCCTGAGCAGCCTCCTGTTCTCTCTGTCACACCAGTTGCTCACGGGCCGGATAAGAGCCCCGGATAAGAGCCCCTGGGCCTCGTATGTTTGACACCCCCTGTGCTAGGCTATGTGGGACTCCCCTCCCCTTGCTACGGACAGCGGTGGTGGTGACGACCCCTCCCCCCTCCCCTGTTCGAGGGCCCACTGAGCAGCCGAGTACTCACGAGACGTGAGCGTGTCGTATGTGGCCCATTTCCTGCTCTTGGCCAGAACCAGGCCTGGCCAAGAAGCCGTGTGTTTCTGTGACGTCGTCCCGGCCTCTCCTTAAAAACCTGAGACGTGCAATAAGGCTCCTGTCCTAGAGGCCAGTCCTTCAGATCCCTGAAAGCACGGCCTTGCGTCTCTTCCCTCGCCCTTCCGCGGGCCCTACAGAGGCCTTCATGCTGGCGGGTGGTGTGCTTGAATGTACCCCCACTCCCACCCCCCCTGTTGCCCAGACACCTGGTTTTTGCCCAAGGGTTGAAGGGAGGTGTCACTTCAAGGACAGGGAGGTTTTGAAGCCCGCTAAAGACAGGTTTTGTGGACTAGAATGCGTAGCGAGGTCTGTGGCGCCTCCATGTTGAGGAGGGAGTCTGCCTTTAAATGGCCCTGTTTCAAGGGGGTCAAGCGCCAACGCTCCCTCTAAGGGGTGGAGTCTCGCGAGCAAAAATTCTACTTTGTGAGCTGCTGCTGTGAGCGGGCGATTGGGCTCCTGCATGGATTGGTGTGCTCTGGAGCCCCGTCCTTCCTGAGCTGAGACAAAAACGGAGGCTGAAAAACCGTGAGCTGGCTCACGCTAACTCAGCTTGGAGGGAACACCGGGGTTGCTGCCTGACAACGGCTTTGGCCACCAAGCCGCCGTGCGAGCCCCGGCACCCGAGGACTCTGGCCTGATCTTCTTGGAGTCTTGTGACGTCCACCTGTGGGTGGGGGCCAAACGGCAAAGAGGCCCAGGGTGCAAACCGGAAGAAAAGGCAGCCTGCAGGGCCCTGGCATCTTATCCCTTGCGGACGGAAGGCGGCTGTGAGATTCCAAGACCCGTGGTGGGCGGGTGGGTGGCAGGCAGCCCTCTGGGTGGGCACCTCTCCTTCCTGGCTCTCTCTCTCTCTCTCTCCCCCCCCCCCCTTAGGCAGTTGCCTCTCATTGGCTGGCCTCTGCTGCCACCCGGTGGCCAGTAGTGGTATCTTGCAGAGACAACATGGTTGTGGGGGGTGAGAGAGAACATAAGAACATAAGAGACGCCAATGTTGGATCAGGCCAAAGGCCCATCCAGTCCAACACTCTGTGTCACACAGTGGCCAGAAATACCAGTGCCATCAGGAGGTCCAGCAGTGGGGCCAGGACATTAGAAGCCCTCCCACTGTTGACCCCCCCCCCCCAAGCACCAAGAAGACAGAGCATCACTTGCCCCAGAGCCCCTAGCTATACCTTGTGGCTAATAGCCACTGATGGACCTCTGCTCCATATGCTTATCTAATTCCCTTTTGAAGCCGTCCATGCTTGTAGCACCCACCACTTCCTGTGGCAGTGAATTCCATGTGTTAATCACTCTTTGGGTGAAGAAGTACTTCTGACATTCTTAAGGCCTTCTCGTACCCTGTGTGGCACCAGGCGGAAAATGAATGCAGAGTCTGTTGAATGCAAAGTTTTGCTCCTGGCCTTGGGTGGAGGGTTCTGATCCCCTCATCACCTTCTGCTGAGCCATGGCATCTGAAATACAAATGGCCAGAGAGGTACAAAAAACTTAGTACACTTGGGTACAAAAAATCAAAGGCATGGGTATAGAATGGGAGGGATTTGGCTTGACAGCAGCTCATGTGAAAGGGCTCTAGATGTGGCTGCGAAGAAAGTGAATGCAATCTTAGGATGCATTCACAGAAGCATTGTGTCCAGATCACCGAAGGTGGTCGTTCCGCTCTATTCTGCTACGGTCAGGCCTCACCTGGAGTCCTGTGTCCAGTTTTGGGCACCACATTTGAGGAAGGATGTTGACAAGCTCGAGCGTGTCCAGAAGAGGGCGACCAGGAAGGTGAGAGGGTTGGAGTCCAAGTCTTACGAAGAAAGGCTGAAAGAGATGGGGGTGTTTAGCCTGGGAAAGAGAAGGCGGGGACATGATTGCAGTCTTCAAGTATCTGAAGGGCTGCCATGTAGAAGATGGAGCAGATCTATTCTCTCTTGCTCCAGATTGCAAGACTAGGTCTAATGGGTGGGAATTACAAGGGAGTCGTTACCGGCTAAATATCAGGAGAAACTTCCTAAGGGTAAGGGTGGTTGAGCAGTGGAAGAGACTGCCTCGGGAGGTGGTGGAGGCTCCTTTGCTGGACGTTTTCAAGCGGAGGAGGCTGGCCGACCATCTTTTGGGTATGCTGGAGGTATGTAGGGCTCTCTTTCAGCGATGCTCCTGCAGAGTGCAGAGGGGGTTGGACTGCAAGGTCCCTTCCGACTCTGACATTCTATTATTCTTTGTTGTTGTTCATTGGTGTGGGGGGGGGCATTAAGTCAGGGCCATAGTCCCTATGAGTTTCTCTTGAGGGAGAGTCTGTTTGAACAAGATGTCCCCCCCCCCTCCAGTTTGGTGGAGAGCCAGTTTGGTGTCGTGTTTAAGTGTGCGGACTCCAATCTGGGAGAACCGGGTTTGATTCCCCACTCCTCCACTTGCACCTGCTGATGTGACCTTGGGTCAGTCACAAGCTCTGGCGCAGCTGTTCCTGACAGAGCAGTTTCTGTCAAGAGCTCTCTCAGCCCCACCCACCTCACAGGGGACGTCTGTTGTGGGGAGGGGAAGGGAAAGGAGTTTGTGAGCCGCTTTGAGACTCCAAGTGAAGGGCGGGGTATAAATCCAATCTCTTCTCTTCTTCTTCTTCTTCTACATTGAGGGCGGGAAGGTACCTTTTGACTAAGCCAGAGCTGTGCCACAGTGGAATGGGTTGCCTGGGGAGGTGGTGGTGGTGGTGGTGGTGAGCTCCCCCTCCCCGGCAGTCTTGGAGCAGCGGCGTCTGGACAAACCCTTGTCAGGGATGCTGTGGGCTGGCCCTGCACGGAGCCGGGAATGGGGCCCGGAGGGGCGGGCGGTGGGCCTAGGTGGCCTGCCTGGCCCCTCCCAGCTCTGTGTACAGAGTCGGTGATCCTCTGACTCAGCCGAGGCCTGCTCGTGCGGCTGGGATCCTGGGCTTCCACTCCCAGGTGGGTGGGATCCACGCCAGAGTTTGTGAGGTGCTGCAGAGCCAGGTTGGGGCATGCCGGCTGCTTGCCTGTGCGTGAGAGAGACACACACACACACACACACACACACACACACACAGAGGCAGAGAGGTGGAGGAGCGCAGAGACAAGCCCAGGTGCTGGCCGGCCCACGGGAGAGATGTTGTTGTTGTCGCGGTGGCGGCGGTGGGGGTGCCACCATGCCCTGGCACATCGGGAGGACCTTGGGTGACCATGCCAGAAGGCTGGCGCTGGAGTGAAGTGGGCCGCCCCCCCGGGACCCCTCGGGCGTGTCCCCGGCGGGCGGTGAGCGTCTGCGAGTCCCTGGACCTGCAGGGGGTCCCCGCGGTGCAGGCGGCCCTCCAGGCGGCAGAGCGGCACCGGCACCGGCCCAAGAGCCTCTGCTCGGTGGGCAACGGGCTCCTCCTACTCGGCCCCCCGCAGCAGGCCCCCCGGGGGGCCAGGAGCGGCCTGCTGGACTTCCTCCGCCTGCGCTTCCCTCGCCACCGGCATGAGGACGACGACGGGCCCGTGGGGGCCCTGGGCTCGCCCCGGCCTGCCAGCGTGGCCTTCTTGCCCTCGGTGACGGCAGCCCCTCCTCCGGCCCCGGAGAGCACGGGCTTCCTGCGAGGGGGCTCGCTGTGGGGCAGCCGGCGGTGGAATCTCTTTGGTGGTCGTGGCGAGGCAGCACGCAGGAACCTCAGCTCTCTGCGCAAGAGTTTCAGCTTCCGCCTGCGCCGGGGCCAGGAGCTGCACCGCTCGGGATCGGGACTCCTGCGCCCGGCACGCTTCCGCACCCGCAGCGAAGGGGACGCCAGCTCCCTGCACGCCTTCCCCAGCAAGCGCGACCTGCTCTACCCAGACCTGCCGCAGGGCCGGGACCGGCAGAGCCACCAGAGTGGCTTCTGGAAACTGCTCACCAGCCGGCTCCGGCGCCGGGAGCGCTGCTCCGGCAAGTCCTTTAGCCCCATGGAGCCGCCCCGGGGCAGCGCCAGCACTCCCCCCTGGAGCCGCCAAGGGGCCGAGCCGGTCTTGCTGGCCATTGGTGGAGGCAGCGGCCGGACCGCGGCAGGAAAGCCCAGGAGGGAGAGCCCACGGGTGGGGTGGGGTTGCTTTCTCCAGGGGAGGGGGTGGGGAGCTCAGTGGTGGGACTGTGGGGGGGCCCCCCCTTGTGTACCCCCACCCCCTTCACCCCCTTCATCCAGCCGACCTCTGAGCTTTGCCTCCCGTGGCTGGCCTGGCGGCCCTCGCCGCACACCGCTTCCCCCCTCTCTGCCTGTGAGAGAGAGAGAGAGCCCGGCCTCTCTGCCGGAGGAGGGAGCCCAGCCATAAACGTGTCTCTCCTCGCGTGGCCGTGGCAGGCAAGGCCGTGGCTTCCCTGCTGGGACGCAGCTTGAGGCCCAGGGGCCTGGGAGGCCGGGGCTGGAACGTTTGGATCGTAAAGGAATAAGTGTGTGTGTGTGTTTTTGGGGGGGGGGGGACTGACTTGCCGCTTGTGCAGGAGTCCAGGGGTGGAACTCACCCCCTCCCCTCTGTCCGCGCCCTCACCCATCTTCAGGTGCAGAGCTTAGGAAGCAGCCGGCACGCCTCTTTCCCAGGCCGTGGGGGAACCCTCTGGGGGGACTGCCCCAGCTGCCCAGAGCCAGAAAGCGCCGCCTCGCCCCCTCCTGCAGGGCCTGCTCTCCGGGGTCTCTGGCATCACTTTTAGCTGCAGGTGCCTCTGGGGACTGAGCCGGGGGACCTTCTGCCTGCCCATGCCGGCCCGGGGGGGGGGGGGGGGCTCTTCCGGTGAGCCACAGGCTCTGCCCTTCGCCTGCCCTTCCGTTGGGGAGAGGGGGGAGGCAAGAGGACGGGGGTCCCAGCTCCTCCTCAGTGGGTCCCGGGTCAGAAGACCCCCTTCCTGCCTGTGCCCTGGTCCTGGTCAGATGGCGGGAGCAGTCACACGTGGTTGTGGCACCCGGCAAGCTCTGGGAGCGTGGGAAGGAACCGGCTGAGCAGCTCCTGAAGGATGATTGGGCTGCAGGGGGGGCGGGGGGGGGCAACTGGCCTGTGTTTGCCCTCAGCCGCCTCTCCGTGGCTGACCTTCAGGCTGCACACACACACACATACACACACACACACACCCCAGGCGTGGGGACTGGCCTGCCTGGCAAGAGTGTAGCAGGGCTGGTGGAGGACGGCCGTGCTTGGCCACCTGCAGCCGAGCGCCCACCAGCTGTGGCCCCTCCTGCCCTGAAGCCCCGGGGCTGGCTGTGGTGTCCCCGGCAGGGGGTGCCTGGATGGGTGGCAGCCCCCCCCCCCGTGGCCCCTGGGAGTTTCCTTCCCTCCCTCCCTGGGGTGGGGACGATGGGCACTTGGCGGGAGGCTGCCGTGACATGTTGGGCTTGATCCGCGCAGCCCTGGATGCCAGGCTGCTGGGGTGGAGGACACAGACGAGGGGACCTCGCCCACCCTTGCCCTTCGTGTCCCAAAAGGTTCCTGACACAGGCACCAGCGCAGGACTTCCTTTGGTGGGGAGCAGCATTCTTACTGATGCGAAAGGGAGGTGGGGGGGCTGCGTGTCCCTGTGCCGACTTCAGGGGGGGGGCCCAGAGCCCTCGGACCAGGGGCTGCCCGAGCCGGATGGGAAGCTCTGCCTCTGGATTCAGGGAGCGGAGGGGCAAGGAGGGCCACCGGCGCCCCCCACGCCCTCTTCCGTGTGGAGTCCGTGCCTGGCCGGCCTGGTGTCTGGGGGGGGGGGGGGGGGGAGGAGGCCACTGCAGTGCAAGGCTCCCTCCAAGCTGTGGAGTCCTGTGAGCAAAAATCCTACTTTGTGAGCTGCCGGCATTAAAGCTGGGAGGGAGCGATTTGGCTGTTGCAGAAATTAGTTTGCTCCGGAGCCCCATCCTTCCTGAGCTAAGGCAAAAAAATGTGTGTGCTGGAGGCTAAAAAAAACTGTGAGCTAGCTCACACTGTAACTCAGCTTAGAGGGAACACTGCTGCAGTGTATCCCAGCGAGACCCTCCCTCTAGGCTGCAGGTGGACCGAGCAGAGGGAGCGCA
>NW_015164244.1:298933-302650 GCF_001447785.1 Gekko japonicus
AAAGGGCGGGGCCCCCTCGGGGGGCGCGGGGGCCTGGGGGGGGGGGGGGGAGGAGGCCAGACTGAGCCAGAGCCAGGTGAGGGGCAGACCGGGCAGCAGTGGCTCATTTCCCTGCACTTCCCCAGTGGCAAATTAGAAGGGGGAAAAATCAGGGCACTAAGGTGGTCCAAAGTGAAAGGCCAGCCTCAAACCTGTGGAGTATCTTTTATGAGGACCAGCTCAAAAGAGGAGCCTGAACGCTTGCTCCCTGAGAAGCTGAAGCGGCTGCACTGAGCCTCTCGGACTTTGGTCACGGCCTGGGAAGACGAGACTCCCTGGAAAAGGCAATAATGCTAGGAGAAGAGGAAGACCCACCCCGAGATGGAGGGACTCCCACCGAGGAGGAGGAGGAAGAAGAAGAGGGGGAGAGTGGATTTATACCCCCTGGCCCTTTCCTCGGAGTCTCAGGGCGGCTCACAATCTCCTCCCCCTTCCCCTCCCCACAACAGACACCCCCTCTGAGGCGGGTGGGGCTGAGAGAGCTCTTTCCAGAACTGCCCTTTCTTGTCAGAACTACGGCTTGCCCAAGGTCACATCAGCAGCTGCAAGTGGAGGAGGAGTGGGGAATCAGACCCGGTTCTCCCAGTTTAGCGTCCGCACACTTCACCACCACACCACACAAAGTCCCTGGCTAAGTCTCCTAACAACATTCATGCGCAAGGTCGCCAGGAGTCAAAAGCAGTTTCACACACGTGTGCACGAACACACACACACATACACACAAAATAACGGAAGGCAGCGCCCACTTCCAGGGTCTCCGGAAGTCTCCATCAGGCGGGATGCTTGAAAAACAAGGCAAAAGGGATTTTTTTTTGGGGGGGGGGGAGATAACATCTGGAGCAGAATGGTTTTGGGTGGATGGCAGGTGCCCTCTGAGGGCGCAGCTGAAACACTCGTGCAAAGAAAGGTGCAGAATTTTACTGGGCAGCTGTGATTGGCTGCCTGCTGGAGAGCCAGTTTGGTGTAGTGATTAGGAGTGTGGGCTCTAATCTGGGTTTGATTCCTCATGCCTCCATGTGCAGGTACTGGTGTGGCCTTGGGTCAGTCACAAGATCTCTCAGAGCTGTTCTCTCAGGAGCAGTTTCTGTCAGAGCTCTCTCAGCCCCACCTACCTCACACAGGGTGTCCGCTGTGGGGAGGGGAAGGGAAAGGAGATTGATTGCAAGCCACTCTGAGACTCCTTCGGGTAGGGAAGGGAAGGGTGTGGTATAAATCCACTCTCTCTTCCTCTTCTTCTGCCTGTGTGACTTCGGGCCACGCAGGGCCTGTTTCTTCTGCTGTCCCGATGCCTGTGGGCGAAGTTCTGTGGACTTCGGCAGACCACGAAAGGGAGGGCAGGAAGGGTCGCCTCAGGGCTTAGTTCTCGTGGCCCCTTTCTTGCACGTCCAGGGAAATGCCCATCGCCACTTTGGGGGTCAGGAAGCCATTTTTCTCCAGGCCAGTTTGGCCCCGGGGATCCTGGAGGTTTTTTATCATCTCCTGGGCATGGAACAGGGGTCAGAGGGGGTGTGGGGGAGGAGGCATTTGTGAATTTCCTGCACTGTGCGGGGGGCTGGACTAGATGACCCTGGAGGTCCCTCCCAGCTCTTTGGTTCTATGATTCTAGGTACTGCTTGGGGGTAGGATCTTGGCAGACTTCCAGGCCAGTGAGAGAGGAGGCTGGCCTCCACCTGCCTCCTTGGTCCTCGAGTTGGGGGCATTCGGCTCGGCCAGGCCTGAACGCTGGCGTGCCCACGGGGTGCCTGTCTCCCCCACCGGCTCCCTCTTGCCCCTCTCGGGAGGGAAGAAGAGAGATGCTGGGGCCTTATCAGTGAGATCCAGGCTGGACTGCCGCCGTGCATCCTGCTGGGGGTGCCCCTTGAGGAGTGTTTGGAAGCTGCCTCTAGAGCAGAATGTGGTGGCCAGGTGACACGTCGGAGCCCGCTGCTGTCGGGCGTGTGGGACCCCCAGCGATCACACGGGCTCGTGAGCCCCTCCCCCCGGGGCCCAACGGGGGCTGCTGGCTCTGACCTTCCAGGCCCGGTGTGGCTTGGGACTGGGGTGCCTGAGGAGGGGCCTGGAATGGCGACCATTGGGAGGGGCCCTCTGATGCTCGTTTGTGGTGGGTACACAAGGGAGGGCCTTTTCCGTGGCAGCCCCACCCTTATGGAACAGCCTCCCCAGGGAGGTGCGCCTAGCCCCCCCCCCTTGTCGACCTCCAGGAGGCAGCTGAAGGCAGCTTCGTTAAGGGCTGATGGAGCGGTACCTTGTCCAGAGCAACAGCAACGGGGGTGGGGGGTGGGGTTGCCCTTACCCCAGCAGAGACCTTGGAAGGGTAGAGAGGCTGCTGCCAGGAGCCCACGCAGCGGAGAGGTGGAGGTTTGGCTGGAGGAGGGCAGATGAACCGGAGGTAGGACAGGTCCTGAGCCTTGGGGGGGGCCCCCATGGGGAGGAGCTAGCTCACACTAACTCAGCTTAGAGGGAACACTGGTGTGTGTGTGTGTGTGTGTGTGTGTGTGTGTGTGTGCGTGCGCTTTGGGTCGTGTGCTCCTCTTGGCCCCCGGGGCTTTGTCCCAGAAGATCACTGTGGATCCGCTGAGGGTCTTTGGGTGGGTAGGGGGGAGGTTGGGAAGGGTCTGTCTGCACCCTGGGGCCGTGCTGCATGGGCTTCGCTTTGACTGAGGCACGGGTTGGGAAGTCCGTGGTCATGTCCTGCCCTTTGTGCATCTGGTGAAGTGGCCTCCACCTCCCGAAAGCTGCTGCTGGGATTAGTTTTCTTAGCTCTCGAGGTGCTGCTGGGCCCCTGCTGTATTTCCTGGCCCTGGCCTGGCCTGGCCTGGCCTGGCTGCCCCTCTGGAGGCCTCTCCTCCGCCTCCTCCCCAGGAGGAGGTTCTGCAGGCGTGCTCTTAGCAGGGCCCTCTCTCTCTCTCTCTCAAGCCTTTCTGCTCTCACTTCCCTCCCCAGACGGGGCCCTGAGGCACCTTTGCAGACATGCCTGACCCAGACTGAAACATGAGGAAGAACCTCCTGACAGAGCCGTGCCTCAGCGGAAGAGGCTTCCTCGGGAGGTGGTGGGCTCTCCTCCTTTGGAGGATAGGTGGCCCTCGGACAGCAATGCGGATTCTGTGGACGCAGGCGGATCGGGAGGCCGCCTCAGTGCTTAGTTCTTGTGGCCCTTTCTGACACTTCCAAGGGAAATGCCGATCGCCACTTTGGGGTCAGGAAGCAGTTTTCCTCCAGGCCAGTTTGGCCCCCAGTGATCCTGGAGGGGTTTTTTTTAATCATCTTCTGGGCGTGGATCAGGGGTCACTGCTGGGGGTGTGGGGGGAGGGATTTGTGAATTTCCTGCCTTGTGCAGGGGGTTGGACTAGATGACCCTGGAGGTCCCCTTCCAGCTCTATGATCCTGTGATCCTAACACGTGAAGATAAGGCCCAGCCATAAAACGATCCAGCCCCCACCCCCCCCCCCCCCCCCGCCTGCCTGCCAGCCAGCCACTCAGCAGGGAGAGGAAAGCCAAGGCGCCATCAACAGTTTAGCAGGACACCTCCTCCTCTTGAAATCAAACCGCTCTATGGTGGACATTTTGCTTAGCACGCCGAAGGTCCCAGGTTCCATTCCCGGAAGCACCTCCATCCAAAGGATCAGGCAAGGGGAGATGAGGAAGGCCTCTCCCCCCACCCCCTGAGGCCCTGGAAAG
>NW_015164244.1:302723-318186 GCF_001447785.1 Gekko japonicus
GGGGGCAGGAGGCCCCGGGTCCGGTCCCCGACTCCCCGGCAGCACCCTGGGTTCAAAGGACTGACTGGGTCACTCACAGGGGATGGGAAAGACTGTCCCGGAGCCCCTGGAGAGCTGCCGTTGGCGAGGGGAGACAGAGACCGATCTGGAGAGGCCAGTGTGCGTTTGTGGTGCCTTCCAAAGGTCCTTCTCCCACCTGTTGCCCTTTCTGGGTTGCCTTCAAGGGCAGCATCACGTAGCACGCAGTGCAGTCGTCTAGCTCTGCGAATCCACTCGCAGGGATCAGCAAAGGCAGACCGAGCTGGTTCGTCCTTTGCCTCTGTTGCCACCATTGCCTCCAGCGCCCTCCCCCCCCCCCCCGATTTCTTCTCATCTCATCCCACCATGCCCAGGGGCTGATCAGCCACAGCTAGCCTAGCTTGTCTCCCCCCTTTCAGGCGCGGGGGGGTGTATGTCTCTCAGTCTGGGCCCTTGTAGTGCTGGGAGGAGAAGAAGAAGAGAAGAGATCGGATTTATACCCCACCCTTTACTACCCAAGGGAGTCTCAGAGCAGCTTACATTCTCCCTTCCCTCCCCCTTCCCCCAACAGACACCCCCTGTGAGGTCGGTGGGGCTAAGAGAGCTCTGACAGAAATGGCTCTTTTTCAAGGACAGCTCTGACAGAACTAGGGCTTGCCCAAGGCCATCCAGCCAGGTGCAAGTGAAGGAGGAGTGGGGAATCGGACCTGGTTCTCCCAGATTAGAAGAAGAAGAAGCGGTTGGATTCATACCCCATGGCTCTTCACTACCCAAAGGAGTCTCAGAGCGGCTTACAAACTTCTTTCCCTTCCCCTCCCCACAACAGACACCCCCTGCGAGGTAGGTGGGGCCGAGAGAGCTCTTGACAGAAACTGTTCCTTTTCAAGGACAGCTCTTGTCAGAGCTACGGCTTGCCCAAGGTCAGCCAGGTGCAAGTGGAGGAGGAGTGGGGGAATCAAACCCAGCTCTCCCAGATTAGAGTCTGCACACTTAACCACTACACCAAGAAGAAGAAGAGGTTGGATTTATATCCCTTGCCCTTCACTACCCAAAGGAGTCTCAGAGCGGCTTACAAACCCCCTCCCCCTCCCCAGAACAGACACCTCCTGTGAGGTAGGCAGGGCTGAGAGAGCTCTTGACAGAAACGGCTCTTTTTCAAGGACAGCTCTGACTTGCCCAAGGTCATCCAGCGAGGTGCAAGTGGAGGAGGAGTGGGGAATCAAACCCGGCTCTCCCAGAAGAAGAGGTTGGATACCCCTTGCCCTTCACTACCCAGAGGTGTCTCAGAGTGGCTCACAAACTCCTCTCCCTTCCCCTCCCCACAACAGACACCTCCTGTGAGGTAGGCAGGGCTGAGAGAGCTCTTGACAGAAACGGCTCTTTTTCAAGGACAGCTCTGACTTGCCCAAGGTCATCCAGCGAGGTGCAAGTGGAGGAGGAGTGGGGAATCAAACCCGGTCCTCCCAGATGAGAGTCCGCGCACCTAACCACTACCACCAAACAGGCACTGTGACTTGGGGGTGGGGTGGGGGGGCTCCAGTGCCCCGTCCACGTGTGTCCATCTGTTGAATCCCATGAATCCGGTGGGTGTGGGAGCCGCGCCTGCTCCTGTCTCCAGGGAGCCAGCTTGCCTGAGGTTCTGGTGGTCATTGCAGGTCACTCAGACGCACACCCCCCCCGTGAGGGAGGGGGCCCTCCTTTTCTCGATGTGTTCCATGTTGGAAGTGAAGGCCTTTCTTTCCCAGCCAATGAACAGTCAATGTGTCGATTAAAACTTTTGTTTAAAAACAATCTGACAGCTCCAGCTCTGACGAAATAAACGTCGTTGAATAGATGCTCAGAACACTGGCATAGCCCATAGGGACCAGTCCTATAACATGTCCCATTCATGTCATTCCTATTCTACCTAAATTGATTTTAAGGGAGGCTAAATTTCCATCTTCTCACTCAGAGCTTTGCCCCAAAAGGGGGAGGCAGATTGCCCTGAATTCCAAACCTGCGGGGTGTGACCAGCATGTGGGGATGCTATTCGGATAAGTTCTGATAAGAGCTGTCCTTGGAAAAGAGCCGTTTCTGTCAAGAGCTCTCTCAGCCCCATCGACCTCACAGGGTGTCTGTCTGTTGTGGGGAGGGGAAGGGGAAGGGGTTTGTAAGCCACTCTAAGACTCCTTTGGGTAGTGAAGGGCCATGGGGTATAAGTCCAATCTCTTCTTCTTCTTCTCTCAAGGGCAGTTCTTGAGAGAGCTCTCTCAGCCCCACCTGCCTCACTGGATGCCTGTTGTGGGGTGGGGAAGGGAAAGGAGACTGTCAGCCCCTCTGAGACACCTTTGGGTAGTGAAGGGCCATGGGGTATGAATCCCATCTCCTCTTCTTCTGTTGCATAGGCCGTCACATGACTTGACCGAGCCTTCTGACTGGTGACACAGTGCTTCTCTGAGCCTGCTCAGTTCGACACTGTTTTGACAATATATTTTTTTCTGGCATCGAATCAACTTTGTTGTATTGTTCTTTGTGCAGAGAGCCAGTTTGGCAGGAGACCAGCCTTTCATAACTCATTCTGACAATGAACAATGCATCACTTCAGTCTCCTTGTGCCGATGACGACGGAAGGAAGAGTGAGACAGGAAAGCTGATAAAATCTAGGGGCCAGATCCAGTCAAGCCTGTGTGTCTAACTCACCTGAACGGTTCCATGGAAGAATTATGGAGTTCCCATGGAACCAAGTCGGAGGTCCAGGGGCACCTTGAAGACCGGCAAAGTTTAATGCTGGGAAGCTCACACCTGGAATGAAACCTTGCTGGTCTTAAAGGTGCTGCGGGACTCAGACTTGGTGCTGCTGCTTCAGACCAGCACGGCCCTGCCCCCACCTGCAGCTCTCTGCGTGGATAGGACCCGTGATTAGTCCTTTATTACATCACATCCCCCTCCATGCTGAGAAGAGAAAGGGCTAAGCGGTATTACCCCCGTGAATGAGGCGAGGCAAACAGACGTCTAAAAATCCTAGAAGCAAAAATCAATATTGTTTCTTCCTGTATGTAGGTGATGGTTGGCAAGGACAGTTCTCTTGCTGTCGTGAGCTGCATCAGGACCCTGAATACTCTGCTGTGCCCTCGTCTGTTTCGGCTGCTGGGAAGTTTGGTGTAGTGGTTAAGTGGGGCGGTGGTTAAGTGCTGAGAGCCACTTTGGTGTCGTGGGTTAAGTGCGCGGACTCTAATCTGGGAGAACCGGGTTGGATTCCCCACTCCTCCTCCACTTGCACCTGGCTGGAAGACCTTGGGCAAGCCCTAGTTCTGATAAGAGCTGTCCTTGAAAAAGAGCCGTTTCTGTCAAGAGCTCTCTCAGCCCCGCCTACCTCACAGGGTGTCTGTTGTGGGGAGGGGAAGGGAAAGGAGTTTGTAAGCCGCACTGAGACTCCCAGTGAAGGGCGGGGTATAAATCCAGTCTCCTCCTCCTCCTCCTCCCTCGTCTGTTCCGGCTGCTGGGAAAGCAGTGTCTTAGCTGGGCTCTTCGAACTGGGCTCTTTGCCAGACGCGCGTGGGTCACGGGGTCGTCCACGAGTCTCTCGGGAACCGGGCTTGCTCCTGGCAGCTCCAGAGGACTCTTGGCAGGCTGAGCTTGTGTGCCCTCTCTGGGAAGATCTCGATTCCGCTAGGGGGTTCGATAAAGCCAGTTCAAGGGGTGGTGGGCTTGTCCAGTCTGCTATTGAGTGCATCTTTAGCAGCCCCATTTAAATGCAGTTCAGCACCTGCAAAACGGACCGCTGCAAGCAAAACCATGACAGAACTTAGTGGATTCGTATGATTGACGGGTCCCAAAAATTGCTCACTTCTTTGGAAGAATAAAATTAGTGGTGGGTCCAACAGTACTTCCAACCAGAGTAGCTGTTGTTTTAAAGCCATCCCAAGAACTGAAACTATGGATTTAAAGCCACGGCCTAGTCTGGCTCTACAGAAGCCGTGCGCTTGGCGTTGGAACATTCCACAAGAAGGGTACGAGGCAGCTCGTGGCAGAGGTTTGGTTCTCAGATGGGTTTAGTAACTCGGCTTGTATTTCCCTCAAAGCAGCTACGATGGCACCTGCCTTGGAATACTGAAGCACTGTAGCTTGAAGAACTCCCAAACTTCGAGTTTTAAGCGGAGGATGCACTTTGACTCCCCAGCATACCACTTATTTATACACTGTAAGGATAGCCGTCTTTCCAGTAGGTAATTCACAGCAAATGACTGCAAAGAAAAGCCCGTAAGAGCCATTAATCATTCTCATAACACCAGGTCCTGGGATTTCAACCTCTGTAGCCATTAAAGGATATTTGGGAGCATTTTTTGCTCCTGCTCCAAAAGAATAAATGACTGTCAGAATGTAAGATATTTGCAGGATATCACAGGAGGTTGGGTGTATTCCGTTGCTTTTATGCAATATAAATTTATCCAGTTCATCCAGACAAATGTGGCTGTGAAATACTTGCAAATGGAGCTTCAAGAGAACATATCCCTGAGTCTGAGCCCCATAACGTGCTCGCTAGCCCTGTGAGTGTACGGGAGCCCTGCATTATTAGGACATAAGAAGAGTGGCCCAGTATCCTGTCTCACACAGTGGCCAGCAATGCTCCCTCTAAGCTGTGGAGTCTTGTGAGCAACAATTCTACTTTGTGAGCTACTGGCATTAAAGTTGTGAGTGAGCAATTTGGCTCCTGCATAAATCAGTTTGCTCTGGAGCCATCCCTTCCTGAGCTGAGACAAAAATGTGTGATCCAGAAGCTTAAAAACTGCGAGCTAGCTCACACCAACTCATCTTAGAGGGAACACTGGCAGACAGCCAGTTCCTCTGGACAGCAAACAACAAGGCATCGAGGCCGAGGCCTTCCCCTGAGGTTGCTGCCTCTGACTGTGGCGGTTCCCCTTGGTCACCATGGCTAATAGCCACTGATAGACTTCTCCATGAATCTATCTAACCCCCTTTCCAAGCTGTTTATTCCTGTGGCCATCACTACATCCTCTGGCAGCAAATCCCACATTTTAATCACTCTGTGTGTCAAGTGGTATTTCCTTTTGTCTGTCCCGAACCGACTGCCCATCAGCTTCATTGGGAGCCCTTGCGTTCTAGTATTTTGGGAGAGGGAGAAAAAATTATCTTTTTCAACTCTCTCCATCCCAGGCATAATTTGATAAATCCCTCTGGTGTCCTCCCCCCCCCGCCATAGTTCATCTCTTTTTGAAACTGAAAAGTCCCAGCCGACTCTTCTTCAGCCTTTCCTCCCGGGGGGGGGGGAGTGGCTCCAGCCCCTTGGTCATCTCGGTGGCCCTCCGCTGTACATCTTCCCAGCTCCGCCGTGTCCCTCTCGAGAGAGGGTGGCCAGAACGGCACTCGGTATCCCAAATGAGGCTGCACCGGAGATCTGTCCGAGGTCATTACAGTATCGGCTGTCTTAATCTCAGTCCCCTTTCCTAATAATCCCTAGCACAGAGTTTGCCTTTTCCACTGCGGCCGCACACAGGTGTTGACACCTTCATTGAATTGTCGCGATAACCCCCAAGATCATCTCCCCTCTCATGCTCACCAGGTCCAGACCCCATTAACCTCTACTTGGTTGGGATTTTTTCTCCTAATGTCCATCGCTTTACATAAGGAGAAAAAATCATTACAACCAGGGGTCATTTCGTAGAAGTAGAGGTGCAGGCGCTCATTAGCATAACTCATTTGCATATGCCACACCTCCTGACATCACCAGAAGTATGTCAGGAGGCAACACCCACCGCTCAGGCTCCACTGGACTGTTTTGGATTGCTAGCTATTGTGGGGGGGGGACGGGGACGTTTGATTCCCCACTCCTCCACTTGCGGCTGCTAGTATGACCTTGGGTCAGTCACAAGTTCTCTCAGAGATGTTCTCTCAAGGGCAGTCCTCAAGAGAGCTCTCTCAGCCCCACCTACCTCACAGGGTGTCTGTTGTGGGGAGGGGAAGGGAAAGGAGTTTGTAAGCTGCTCTGAGACTCCTTCAGGTAGTGAAGGGCCATGGGGTCTAAATCCAATCCCTTCTTCTTCCTCTTCTCTTCTTCATTAAAACAGCATTTAAAATAGAGTATATATAAAAATATTTAAGCAAGAAAACCCACAAGATATAACAGCACAGTCAGGAAGGGGGAGGTTGGAGTGGTGGTGGAGCGGCCGTGGAGCAGTCCTCTGCACAGGAAGGGGGGCAGCCACAGCCCTCCCCCCCCCCAGCCTTCCCCTTCTGCCACTCATCGTGTTAACCCCCACCCCCCCGGGGCCAAACTCTTCCTAACTTTTGGGGAAGATACGATGCACCCAACTCTGCGCACTGCAACCTGAACCAAACAGAGCCTGACACCTCTTTGTGAACCCTAACCCCCCCCCACCCCAAGACTGGGTGTTTGTTTCGGAGGACCCTATAACCCTGTCCTTGCTACAGTTCCTGTTCTCTTTCTTTTGTTTCGTAGTTTTTCAGAAGTAGTGAACTCCTACGCTTTCCCTGGCTGATTGAAGAAGCTGTCCTTGAGATGAAATGTGACGTACCTTGGGCTCTTTGTTAAGGTCTCCTGACTAGATTTTGATAAGCCTGAATTCCGGTGATGAATTTGAAATCCAGGTGCTCCCTTCTAAAACTGTGTGACCACTGCAGGTCAGCCTAAACTGATGGGATCAATTTTCCTGTTAAGCACCTGCCTTGACTGAAGCTCAGGTGCACTCTGTACACAGCAAACTGCTTTTTTTTTTGAAGTAAATCTAGGCTAATTAATATTATAAGTCTGTTTTGATTGAAGACAAGAAGCCTCACCTCTTTGAATTTCCTCCCTCTGGCCTAGTTAGGGGATAGACATGGGGTTGTCCTCTCTGTGACCTTGAGTTCTCAGTGTGCGAAGTGCGCCTGCTGTGATTACATCGCCCGGAAGTGACGTCATTGCGCAGGGCATATTGTGTGTGTGGGGGGACACACTCTAGCGTTTGAGGAAAAACTCTATGGTAACCACAGAGTTTTTCCCCTTGAACGTTAGAGCGTCCCTCTTGCAACGTGCCCTGCACGATAACGTCACCTCCGGGTGATGCCATTGTGCTGGGCATGTTGGCGCAGACGGGGCTCTTTGGAGGTGGGGTCACCCCCCCGGGCTGGCTGTACCGTGGTGGATCAGGGCCCCCGAAAGTGGGTAGCCCCCGCCCCCATGGGAGGAATGGCAACCCTAGGTAGATTTTTTAAAGTGTTTAAAGGTTAAACAATTCCTAGCAGGCCCTTATTAGTAAAGCCTATTATTATAGCCCTAAGTAAACCATAAGCACACACAGAACACTAACCTCAACAGTGACCAACGAGACCCACCCTCCCACAAAGAAAATCAAGCTTCTGGAAATAAAAGGGAAATGCGGGGGGGGGGGGGAGAACTGCTGGGGGGAAAGGACCCAATCAGTGACCAAGGGAGGCCCCGAGATCTGGACCGAAAACCAACAACACTCCACTGAGAACTGCAAACCCGAAACACCACAAGGATTAAAACCACCGGAAGGCACCCAAGTTAACCAAAAGTTAATCAAAAAAGGCCTACTTGGCCTCAGCCCCCCCCCCAAAACCTCCAGGCCCAACCAAAGCCCACCAAAGTCCAGACTCAGTCCAACTGCAAAGTGCACCCCCCACCGAGGCCAAAGAACAAACAGCTAAATAAAAGTTAAATAAGAAAACGTTTTAACTTTAAAGAACAAGGAAAAGGCCTAGGCCAGGCAGGATGGCCTAACCCCCCCCCCCCCAAAGCCAAAGAACAAACAGTTAAACAACAGTTAAATAAGAAAACCTCTTTTTAACTCTTTAACAAGAGTAATGCTGACCACAGAACGAGGACAAGGCCTAGCTGGGCCAGGCCAGCCTCCCCACCCCACAGAAACCCACCCACCAAGCCAGAATAAGACCCAGCAATAAAAGAGAACTTCTTAAACGCTGTTGTTGTTATTCAGACCCCATAGCTGTCTTCAGTCTTCTTCTCCAGGCAGGCATCAGGCAGGAGGATTAGTCTGCGCAGTCTCCAGGCAGCAGGAGAGGAGAGTGGGGGGGGGAGGGGTCAGGCACTCACAGCAGCAGCTGCTGAAGCAAAAGGAAGCAGCCAGCCACATAATCCCCGCCCAAACGAGAGAGACCCTTGCCTTTATGCTCTCTGCCCATGCATAGAGGAGTTTCAAAAAAGAACACTCTTCTGTGATTGGCTAAAGAGCAGTGTATGTTTCCCCCTCACCAAACCCTGTTGGCTAAATTGCTAGTGCTCCCTCCCTCCCCCCCCCTTAAGCAATCCAACCTTGCAAAGCCAATGCAATTTGCAAGTGCATTGCAGTGATTGGCTGCAAACTCCCCCTAAGCCCCCTTCCCGCTCCCCTCTCTTGGCCTGGTGCAGAGCAAAGAGCGGGAAGGATTCAGAAAGGGGTAAGGCAAGTGCTTCCCTTTAAATTTTAATTCCACCCCCCCACACACCGCCACTATTCAGCATTGGCTGCTGTACCCGAATAAATGCTGAATATATTCGGCATTTATTCGAGATTCTGTGTCTGGGTCACAAATAGATGGTGTGCTTTCGTATTCGGCTGAATGAATACCTGAATAATGTCGATAAGGCATTATTTGGCTTGGGAAATACTGAGCGGCGCACACCCCTGTTCTCAGGTTGCCACCCCTGTAGCCTCAGATCATGGCAAAGGGCAGGTGAAGGAGGCCTCAGAGGGGAACAGGTAGGATCAGACAGGAGGAGGCAGCCCTTAAGATCTTCGACGTGGTCTCTGTGCTTCACACCCATGGGGATCTAGTGCGCATGCGCTGGCTCGATCGGCATTGTAGCAAGCTCTTTAAAACGGATTTTCGCGCCCAGTCCCTCAGGCATGCGTAGGAACCCCACCGCGCATGTCCAGAGGGGTGGGCGCGGACATCCCGCCGGTTCCTTTCTTACCGCCGCATTGGAAAGACCTCTTTCTTCGTCGGTCTGATCGGTTCGTGTGTTTTGGCTTTTTGCCTCACGGCTCTTTGAATTTTTCCTCAGTTCATTCCTTTTCTTCGTTTGTTCTTTCAAAAACTTTAAAAAAGCTTTATTTCCTACTCAGGGGGAGGTTGCGGTCAGGGCTTGCACGTTAAGCACGTGTGGACGGCACAGTACACATGCGTCCGTGGTGCTGAGGGCAAGATGGGGCCAGCAGGAGGCTTTGCCACAGGTGGTGTGGCCGTGGCCGTGGCTTTACTCGGGGAAAGCGGAGTCACTAATAGAATTTCTAGAAATTTCGAAGCCATAGGGAACAACTTGGGGGCAATGTTCCCTCTAAGCCGAGTGAGTGTGAGCTAGTTCACACAGTCTTTTAGCCTCCGGCTCACACATTTTTGTCTTAGTTCAGGAAGGGTGGCTCCAGAGCAAGCTAAGTTATGCAGTAGCCAAATCGCTCACTCACAACTTTAATGCCGGTAGCTCACAGAGTAGAGTTGTTGCTCACAAGGTCCCACAACGTAGAGGGAGCGTTGCTGGTGGTGGTGGTGGTGGTGGGGACAGAACGTGTGTGAGGGATCGCTTACCAAGTCTAAACTCTGTGGCTTCAGACAGAGATCGTGGAAAGTCTTGTGTTTAGCTTAGCTCTCAGTGCTGGACTGTTGGCTTCATGGTGGAACCCAACCCTTTAGAGTCCCTGGACTCTAGTCCCGCAATAACAACACACACACCCCCTCCCGGAAAGCCCTCGGGGCTTGGCCCTGTGGCGCCCTCGGGGCTCAAAGCAGGAGAGGCTGGGGGGGAGCCCGGGGGGGGGGTGGGGTGGGGGGGGGGTTGCCGGGAGACTCTTGCTCTTGCTGGGTCCCACAGGGCTCTGGTGACCGTGGGGGCAGGGGGAGGGGGGGTTCCAGTCCTCCCAGGTGGACCCCTGGGGCTGCTGTCATCCCCCCCCCTGCCCATTTTATGTCTTAGAAAGGGCATCACCCATATTCATGCTGAAAATGACCATGCAAGGGGGCTTGGAGGACATAAGAACACAAGAGAAGCCAGTGTTGGATCAGGACAGTGGCTCATCCAGTCCAACACTCTGTGTCACACAGGGGCCAGAAATACCAGGGGCCCTCAGGAGGGCCAGGAGTGGGGCCGGCCCCCTTGCAGGAAACTGCTGTTTCCTCTCTAGCAGCCCCTCCAGCGGCCTGGCCTAGGGGGCGAGGGCGGGCGGCTTCTCTCTCTAGGCTGTGCCTTTTCAGACGACTGGCTGGGCTTGTCTGGGCAAGGCCAGGGTGCGGCTGGGGCAGGGTGGGGCCCAAGGGAAGCCCTTCTTCCCTCTTTGCCCCACTCTGCGCTTTGACCCGGGCAGGGGAGGTGCAGCCCCGCCCAGTATAGGCCCTGGATCCTGATGTGCCACCTTTGCCAGCGCTTGGGAGGGAAGGCGCTCAATGCCCACCCATGATGCGCAGTGGCACCCGGGGTGGGGGGGGTGGGGAAGCCTGGCTCTGTGGAGCTGCCCCTCCCTTCCTCCCTCTCTCCTGTGGGGAGCTGTGGGGAGGCCCTGCGGGGGGGTTGGGGGGCTGACAGCCAGGGCAGTCTGGGCAACGGGGGCCCTCCCGGCAGCCTCCTCCCTGCCTCTTCCTCCGCAGGGCCCCCGGAGGAGCCGCAGCCTGACTCACAGAACCAGTCTGGGTGGCGTCCCAGCCAGCCCTGCCAGCCGCTCCCCACCTCCCGTTGGGCCCGGCAGGGAGCTCCAGAGCCCTGGTAGAAGTGGGCCTGAGAAGGGCGGGGCCTGGCGGGGCGGGGCCGGCTGCTGCCCGGGGGGGGCCCCTAGGCCTGGAATGCCCCGCCCCCTTGGGAGAGGTGTTCTCCCCCAGGGTGAAGAGCAGCCCCTCGCTTTGCTGAATCCCCCGGAAGAAGGCACGGGTTTGCAACAATTTGGTGTGGCTTTTCGGCGGATGCCCGAAAACAGCCATACAGAAGCATGCAAACTAAGCTGGCTGACCTCGGAGGGACAGAGGAGGCCCACTGGCGCCTCTTACAGGCTTGGGGACAGGCCTCTTTCCCCCGGCGGTTCTGCAGTGTTTAGCTTGCTAGAGAGGAGAGTCTTGCTCCTCTGAGGTATCTCGTGGTGGGCAAAATGGGACAGAAATCTGTGCCGGGGTGCCCCCTGTCTTCAAGGAGCTGCCCGGGGCCAAGTCCTGCCCTGCCCTTGTGGGCCCCTCCCCACCTTTTTTCTTGGGGGAGGGGAGCCTCAATATGTATTCTAAGCCACCTTGAGCAAAGAGGAAAGGCGGGAGAGAATCCAGCCGATCCAGCCCCGCTCACTCTCCGCTTCCTCTCTTTCTGCAGATTCATTTGTGAACAGCCAGGAGTGGACCCTGAGCCGGTCGGTGCCGGAGCTCAAAGTGGTGAGTAGCCCTTGCTAGAGACTCTGGACAATGGGAGGAGGCGGAGGGGTGGTGGTGGTCCCATGCTGGTGGCCAACCAGTTCCTCTGGAGGGCCAGCAACAGGGCAGAGAGGCCGAGGAGGCCTTCCCCTGGGAATCAAAGACTCACAGAATGTCAGAGTCGGAAGGGACCTTGCAGGTCATCTAGTCCAACCCCCTCTGCACTCTGCAGGAGCAGAGCCGAAAGAGAGCCCTACATACCTCCAGCATACCCAAAAGATGGTCGTCCAGCCTCCGCTTGAAAACGTCCAGCAAAGGAGCATCCACCACCTCCCAAGGCAGTCTCTTCCACTGCTCAACCACTCTGACAGTCAGGAAGTTTCTCCTGATATTTAGCCGGTATCGACTCCCTTGTAATTCCCACCCATTCGATCTAGTCTTGCAATCCGGAGCAAGAGAGAATAGATCTGCTCCATCTTCTACACGACAGCCCTTCGAATACTTGAAGACTGCAATCGTGTCCCCTCTAAGCCTTCTCTTTCCCAGGCTGAACAGACCCAACTCTTTCAGCCTTTCCTCATAAGACTTGGATTCCAACCCTCTCGCCATCCTGGTTGGCCTCTTCTGGACACGCTCGAACTTGTCAACATCTTTCCTCAAATGTGGTGCCCAAAACTGGACAGTCCTACTGTCAGTGCATCCTAAGATTGCATTCGCTTTCTTCGCAGTCACATCACACTGCAGGCTCATGTTTAGCTTGTGATCAACCAGAACACCCAGATCCCTTTCACATGTGCTGCTGTCAAGCCAAGTCTCTCCCATTCTGTATCTGTGCCTTTGATTTTTTGTAACTAAGTGTAAGACTTTGCACTTATCTCTATTGAAATTCTTGACAATTTTAAGTGTGGGTTTGTTTGTTTTTTAAATAATTTTGATTTTTTTAAAAATTCTTTGCAAAAAATGACTGATTTGTTATTCCTTGCTTGGATTTAGTGTTGGTCACATGTTTTTATCCTATTCTGTTGCTATGGCTTTTTTGCTAATGCAATAAAGATATATTTATATATAAATTCATTTTAATTGTCTCAGCCCACTGTTCCATCCTATCTAGATCATTTTGAATCCTGACTCCGTCTTCTTCAGAATTAGCCATCCCACCCAGCTTTGTGTCATCTGCATATCTAATAAGCATCCCCTCTATGTCTTCCTCCAGGTAATTTATAAAAACATTGAACAACACCGGGCCCAGGACTGAGCCCTGCGGCACTCCACTCGAGACTTCCCTCCACATAGACGCAGAGCCATTTATGAACACTTGTCGGGTACGATTTTTCAACCAACCACGAATCCATCCAACGGTTGCACCATCCAGCCCACACTTAACCAGCTTATCCTCAAGGATATCATGAGAAACTTTGTCAAATGTGTTACTAAAATCTAGATACACTATGTCCACAGCATTGCCAGAATCAACCATTTTAGTAACTCTGTCAAAAAAGGAGATACGGTTGGTCTGGCATGACTTATTCTTGATAAACCCATGCTGGCTACTGCCAATTAACTCATTCCCTTCAAGGTGCTCACAGACAGAGCATTTAATAATCTGCTCTAGAATTTTCCCAGGTATTGATGTCAAACTGACAGGCCTGTAATTTCCCAGGTCCGTCTTTTTCCCCTTCTTGAAGATTGGGACAACATTTCCTCTTTTCCAGTCTTCCGGCACAACACCAGTACTCCAGGAAATCTCAAATATTAGAGCCAGAGGCTCTGAAATAACATCTGCAATTTCTTTTAGCACCCTGGGATGCAAGCCATCCGGCCCTGGAGATTTGAAAGTATTTAAGGCAGCTAGATGCTCTCTAACCATCTCCTTACTTACTCTGGACTGGCAGTTTCTCCTTCCTTCATATGCCCTGCATTCTTCCGTTTGTATACAGCTTTCCTTACGGTTAAAGACCAACACAAAGTGAGATTTAAGTAATTCCGTTTTGTCTTCATCCCTTGTTAGGGCTTGACCGTCTTCCCCTAGCGGTGAGCTTACTCCATTCCCTGTTCTTCTTTTTGCTCCGAACATAGGCATAGAAACCTTTCTTGTTATTTTTAGCATCCCTCGCAAGCCTCAGCTCCATTTGCACTTTAGCCTTTCTGACACCATCCGTACAGATTCGAGCCTGCTTCTTGTACTCACCCTCACTAATTTGTCCCTCCTTCCATTTCCTGTACATTTCCCTTTTTAGTCTCAGCTCTTCAGAGAGTCCCTTGTTCAGCCACCTCGGCTTCATTACCTGTCTCCCACCTTTCTTTCTCACTGGGGACAGTTTGCAATTGTGCCTTAAGCACTTCATTTTTCAGCATCTCCCATCCTTCCTGTGCAGATTTCCCCCTCAACATTTCCAGCCACGGGATCCTACCTAATATTTCTCTGAGTTTTTTGAAATCAGCTTTTCTGAAGTCCAGGATACGAGTCCTACTATGTCCTGGTTTCACATCCTTCTCTATGTCAAATTCCAAGCTGACATGGTCACTATTCCCCAAGGATCCCACAACATTCACTTCATCAACCAGTTCTTCCCTGTTAGTCAGGATTAAATCTAGGATAGCAGATCCTCTGGTTCCCACCTCCACCTTCTGAGAGATGAAGTTGTCCGCAAGACTATTCAAGAATCTGCGGGATGCCCCATGTCTAGCAGAGTTTCCAGCAAATCTCCCATATCCACCACATCCTGTCTCTGTGAAAGTTTAGCAAGCTGTTATACAAATGCATCATCCAGTTCCTCCGGTTGGTTCGGACCAGTGAGGGTCCATCTAGTCCAGCATCCCATCTCACACAGGGGCTAACCAGTTCCTCTGGGGGCCAACAACAGGGCAGAGAGGCCGAGGCCTTCCCCTGAGAAGAACATCAGAAGAGCCCTGCTGGATCAGACCAGGGAGGGTCCATCCAGTCCAGCATCCCATCTCACACAGTGGCCAGCCAGTTCCTCTGGAGGGCCCACAAAAGGGCACAGAGAGCCCTGCTGGATCAGACCAGGGAGGGTCCATCTAGTCTAGCCTCCTGTCTCACACGGTGGCCAGCCAGTTCCTCTGGAGGGCCAGCAACAGGGCAGAGAGGCCGAGGCCTTCCCCTGATAAGGACACCAGAAGAGCCCTGCTGGATCAGACCAGGGAGGGTCCCTCTAGTCCAGCCTCCCGTCTCACACAGGGGCCAGCCAGTCCCTCTGGAGGGCCAACAACAGGGCAGAGAGGCCGAGGCCTTCCCCTGATAAGAGCATCAGAAGAGCCCTGCTGGGTCAGACCAGGGAGGGTCCCTCCAGTCCAGCCTCCCGCCTCACATAGTGGCCAGCCAGAAAAAAAGCCAACAACGGCAGAGAGCCCGAGGCCTTCCCCTCTGATAAGAGCATCAGAAGAGCCCTGCTGGGTCAGACCAGGGAGGGTCCCTCTAGTCCAGCCTCCCATCTCACACAGGGGCCAGCCAGTTCCTCCGGAAGGCCAACAACAGGGCAGAGAGGCCGAGGCCTTCCCCTGAGAAGAACACCAGAAGAGCCCTGCTGGGTCAGACCAGGGAGGGTCCCTCTAGTCCAGCCTCCCGTCTCACAGAGGGGCCAGCCAGTTCCCCTGGAGGGCCAATAACAGGGCATGGAGGCCGAGGCCTTCCCCTGATAAAAACACCAGAAGAGCCCTGCTGGGTCAGACCAGGGAGGGTCCATCCAGTCCAGCCTCCCGTCTCACACTGTGTCCAGCTGTTTCCTCAGGAGGGCCAGCAAGGAGCCCGAGGTGTTTCCTGCCCCTAGGCGGGGGTGGGGGGGAGGGGCTCCGATCCCAGCGCAGAGCCACCCTGGAGCCGGGAGAGGCAGGGCAGGAGCTTCCTCTGTGTGCGGCAAAGCTGCTCTGAGGCCCCTCAAGCAGGCCCACTGGGAGGGGGCCCCTCTGGAGAGCCCTTCTTTGCCCCGTTGCCTAACACTAACCCTATCCTGAGACCCCCCAGACACGAGAAGCTCTGAGCTGCACGTGCCCCAGGGCGTGCGTCAGGAGGTGGGGGCTGGGGTCGCAGTCCGTCCCTTCTTCTGGGGCAGCCCTGGAAGCTGGCCTTGTCCTCCCCCCCCCGCCA
>NW_015164244.1:318616-325875 GCF_001447785.1 Gekko japonicus
CGGCAGGCAGGGGGGCGGGGGGGGGGGTTCTGCCCAGAAAGAAGGGGGGGGTGTTTGTTTCCTTTTTCTCTTTGTTTAAAACATTTTCTTTACCACCCAATCAGGGTCCACCAGATGGCAAGCATAAAAAAAATGAAAACATTTAAACAATTAAAAATACGGTGACATTTATAAAAAACAATGCAATTAAAAACACAGAAACAAACAACGCTTAGGAGTAGGGCCAGTAACTTGTTTTTGGGGATCTGCCAGACAAGACAAAAGATCTTCACCTGCTGGCAAAAGAGACTGACCGAGGCACGGCACGTGCAAAACAGCGAGATTCCAGAGGGATAGCATTTATTTATTTATTTAATCTCAGAGTATGTGAAATTTTAAACTGTTTTTATGTGAATTAATGGTCATTATAGACCAATTATGTAAGCCGCCCTGAGCCTGCTCGCGGGGAGAGCGGGGTATAAATTAAATTAATTAATTAAATAAATAAAATAAGCACCAGGGTCATCTAGTCCGGCCCCCTGCCAATGCAGGAACTGCAAGTATAACATCCCTGAAAGTGGGTATCCAGTCGATACTTAAAAACCTCCAGCAACAAAGACTCGACTGCCTCATGAGGGAGACTGTTCTGCTGTCAAACACGCCTGATGAGAACAAACTCTGGGTCCCGGGGCACCTTTAAGACCCACAAAGTTTTATTCAGTGTACACGCTTCCATGCGTACACACACACACACACACACACACACTCTCTCCTTTCTGTTCCTGAGTCAGTCTGTGCCGAATCCCTGGCCAGAATCCCTGCTTGGCCTCCATCTCCCGAAAGGGAATCGCGCTCACCCTTGGCTTTGCATTGCAGGGGATTGTGGGGAATCTGTCCAGCGGGAAGTCTGCTTTGGTGCATCGCTACCTGACGGGCACCTACGTGCAGGAGGAGTCCCCAGAAGGTAAGTGGCGGCGGCTGCTCCTGCTTTGGAGCGGGGGGGGGGAAGAGACAGGGTTCCGGGGCTGTGGAATCAATTTGTGTGGGACCCAGAACTGGGGGGGAGCCAAGAGGGGGCTCAGCACTGTGAGTGAGTGAGTGAGTGGGACCCCGAGTGGCATGCCGTGGCCTTTCCCTGCAGCTAAATACAAGGAACCGTCACTGTGATATATATAGGCTACTATCCTTTATTTGGTAAAACGACATCTGAATCTCACAGTTATCATTAACATAGAGAAATAACAATACTATCCCTTAAAATAATCTCATATCACCCTTTTCAACTGGGCTCATCCTTATGTTACTATAGATGAGTCACTAGTTGCAGACCCGTTTCATGTTGCAGCTTCTTCAAAAGTTCACGCTCTTCTTTATTTTCCTCTCGTTGCTCCGTGGTCACCAGTCTTCCCTCGGTATGTTCCCCAAAGAGTGTTACGCTCGGTGGAGGATAACCTGCTGGTGATCCCTGGCCCTAAAGGTATCTGCCGAGGCTTTCTCGGCCCTGGCCCCCGACCGGGTGGGGCTCTCTGCCAAACCACGTCAGGGCCCTGTGGGGTCTCATGCAAGGCAGGGAGGCTTCGCCAGGCCCCTGGCTGAGGACAGGGATGGGCTCTGTCGTGGCTGGCACCCCCCCCTCCTTTTCCCTTCGGCCTCCTCCTGATCCTGCCTGCGAGGTGGCAACACAGTCCGGAACGGGCTTGAAGTCCGATTCATGGACGCCACCTGAGGGATTGTTTTTAAGACTGTACTGAATGTTTTATATTGTATTTTATTTACTGTCGTACATCACCCAGAGCTCTGTGGACACGTGTGTGTGTGTGTGTGCGCGCCAGAGGGAATGCTAAGGCGGTCCGGGGGGCAGTGGAAGGCACGCCCCTTCCGAGCACTGCGGACAGGGGCCGTTGCAGGGGCTCCGAAGGGAGAAAGGGAGAGGGCGCACCTCTAGGCAAGGCCCTGATTCTGGGCGGAGACACAGTTTGTTGAAGGGGCCCTGGGCGCCTGCGGAGGGGGGGGCAGGGGCAGAGGCTCCTGAGTGGCACCCTCTTGATCGCAGAGAGGCCTGGCTCTGCCCAGGGTGGCCTGGGAGCTGTGGGGTGGGCCCAGGAAGGGGGAAGGATCCGCCGGCAGAGGGGGGCGGGCTTGAGGCTGCCTCTGCCTGTTTCGGGGGCTGCAGGGCTGGTGGGGGGTCTTGAGGGTTAGGAGGACTGAGAGGAAGTGGGGGGGCAGGGACGCTGTGGCAGAGGCTTCTTCTTTGCTGCCTCCCCTCCCCCCCCGGCCTGGCACGCCTGAACGCTGCCACCTCCTTCAATTCCCCCCACCCCCCAAAACCCGAAGCCCCAACCCGTCATTCCCACCAGCCGTCCAGAATGCGCGGCTGAATTAAGGCAGCTTCCTCCCCAGCTGCCCCCCCCTTCCTTTGTCGTTTTATTTTAGGTAATCTGTTTATCCCCCGCCTTCCTCCCTGTTGAGGACCCGAAGCAGCTTACCTCGTTCCCCTCTCCTCCCTTTTACCCTCACAACAGCCCCATCGGGTAGGCGAGGCTGAGAGAGAGTGTGACTGGCCCAGGGTCACCCAGGGAGCCTCCATGGCCCGAGTGGGGAGTCGAACCTGCGTCTCCCACCTACTAGCCTGCCACTCTTTAAACAGTTTGGTATCGTGGGTTAAGTGCAGGCGGACTCTAATCTGGGAGAACCAGGTTTGATTCCCCCACTCCTCTTCCACTGGCACCTGGCTGGATGACCTTGGGCAAGCCGTAGTTCTGACAAGAGGTCTTCTTGAAAAATAGCCGTTTCTGTCAAGAGCTCTCTCAGCCCCGCCCGCCTCACAGGGTGTCTGTTGCGGGGAGGGGAAGGGAAAGGAGTTTGTAAGCCGCTCCGAGACACCTTCGGGTAGTGAAGGGCCATATGAATCCAATCTCTTTTTCTTCTCCCCTGCATGGTGGGTCTGCCCTGGGCCACGTTTAGATGATCAGCGGCTTGTGGCAGGGACTTCCTGGTGTGGTTCTCCTGTTGGGCACGGGGGGGGCGCTACTTCAGTCAGCCCCCCAGCACCAAGTCTGACACTGTTCCATGGGCTGTCCCAGGGCGGGGAGGGGGTGAGGGCCGCGTGAAGGAGGTGGGGGTGCTGGAAGTTGTGGGGGGGGGAGGACCCCCGGCCGGTGGTGTGGTCGCTGCCTGCGCTCGGCCCCGGTCTCCCCTCAGCCTGATGGGGCGTCTTTCTCTGCAGGTGGCCGGTTCAAGAAGGAGATTGTCGTGGACGGGCAGAGCTACCTGCTGCTGATTCGCGATGAAGGGGGGCCGCCCGAGCTGCAGGTGAGAGGCACGCCCTCCAGCATCCAGGCACCAGAATATATGGGGGGGGGGCTGACCCTATGGGGCTGGTTCTGACCCCAGGGGCTTTTCCCGGTCTTGATGGTCAGAGCAGGGGTCCCCAGCCTTTCTAAGCCTGTGGACACCTCTGGGATTCTGACACCGCACGGTGGTCTCAGCCACAGAATGGCTGCCACAGATTGGAGCCGGCCACAAAATGGCCGCTGCTTTGGTCACCCTGTGAGAAGAGCCCTGTGGTGTGGCTGCAGCGGCTGACAAAGCAACGTTTTAAAAAATTCTGTACAGCCGATTAGATGCCGGGCCGGGCCAAAACCTACCTGGCCCCTCCCACTTTCCTAGAAACACTGGGCAGGTGCCAGGAGCGGTGCCCCCCAGGCGCCACACTGGGGACTCCTGGCTCGGGGGGCCCCACGAGAACCGCAGGTGCCAAAGAAGGGGATTGAAAAGCTGGTCCGGAGGAGGAAGAGAAACGAGGCTTTTCCTAATCGTTCCGCTCGAGCAGGCTCTGGTCAGGCCTAGAGATGGGGAGGCCTGTGGGGGGCGGGGTGGAAATTTGAGGGGGTGGTGGTGGAGGACATTTTTTCTTCAGCTTTTCCTGATGGAAAAGTGGGGAATTTGGGGGAGCCCTGAAGAAAACTGCCATGATCCCCTCCCCCCCATTGTGGACGGGTCTGGGTGGCTGAGTGAAGAAGAAGAAGGCCTCAGGTCAGCTTCATAGGAGGACGGGGGGGGGAGGCCCTCTAGAGGACACACGATTCCCTCCCTCCTGAGGAAGGTCGGGGGTGAGCCCCCCCACCCCCCCAGCAGCAGCCACAGGAGAGAGAGAGAGAGAGGCTGGCTGGCTGGCTGGCTGGCTGACTGGTGCTTCTTCCCTGACAATGAAAATGTCTGTGGAATTTTTTACCTCGTTTTCCAAGAGAAAACCAGGAAATTGTGGGGAGCACTCCTATGGGTTTCGGGGGGGGGGGTCAGGGAAGGAGTGAAATGCTTTCTCAGAGGAGACTTTACTCATTCTGAATGTTTCCTTGCAAAACTCTGATGACCGCCCTCCCCATTTTTCTGATGGAAGTTTGAACAGCAGGAGCTGCGGTGGCTCAAGTGGTTAAGACGCTGAACTGCAGGCTGTGGAAGGTCGGTAGTTCAGCAGTTCGAGACCCGAGTGTGCCGCATGATGGAGTGAGCTCCCATCTCTAGTTCCAGCTCCTGCCAACCTAGCAGTTCGAAAGCAAGAAATTGCAAGTAGATAAATAGGGACCACTTCAGTGGGAAGGTAACAGCGTTCCGTGCACCTTGGTGTTTAGTCATGCCGGCCACATGACCACGGAACCGTCTTCGGACAGCGCTGGCTCTTCGGCTTTGAAACGGAGATGAGCACCGCAACCCTAGAGTTGGACTCAACTGGCTTTCGAGCAAGGGAACCTTTACCTTTACTTTAAAGAAACACACAAAAACCCTGTGAAATATTTTCCCCCCTTTCGGCAGGTGTGATGTGCTTTTTTAAAGGTTTAATTCTTTAAAGGTTTTACTCACTAGAAATGTACTGTATGGAGAATCTTCTGCAAGACAAGCTACAGCAGTTGCTAACAGTAATTTGATCATCCTTCTGGATACTGTAGACAACAGGGGCTCATGGGTGGCCGTGGACAGGGGTCATTTCGTAGGGCAAGAGGTGCAGGCGCTCATTAGCATAACTCATTTGCATATGCCACACCCCCTGACATCGCCGGAAGTGTGTCAGAAGGCAACACCCACCGCTCAGGCTCCACTGGACTGTTTTGGATTGCTAGCTGTTGGGGGGGGACGACGTGCAGATCTGCCCTCACAGAGGAGGGAGAGCTGGTACCTGAATAAAACGTGGTCTTAAAGGTGCCACTGGACTGTTTTGGACCAGGGGGCTGGGGGGGGGCTCTGCAACCTAGCTGGCTGCTTCTTGCTCTGACCGAGGGCTGCTGGGAGCAGGGGGTGGGGCTTGTTGCATGTGCCCGCCTCCTGGGCTCTTTACTGCCGGAGCTCCGCTCCTGTGCGCTCCCGCAGGAAATGACCCCTGGCCGCAGAGGAGGGCTGACAGAGTGCAGAGGCTGAGGCCTTCCCCAGTGCTGCCTCCTAGCTCTGGGAGTCCGAAGTCTGCTGCACTCCAGTATGGATCCAATATGGATGCTCCCTTTAGTCACCGTGGCTGGCGGCCGCTAAGGGACCTCTCCTCCCAGAATCTGGCTAATTCCCCACTTACAGCCGACATCCACTGGCAGTGAAGGCCACAGTTTAAGCAGCACTTTAATCGCTACTCTCTGCTTCTTGTTAGGTCCAGTTAGGTCAGGGAGCAGCAGGAAGCTCTGGGGAAAGTGGCCAAGTCCCTGACAACCACTGCCCGTCAAAACCTCAGTCCTGGGCTAGACCCCTGTTGTGTGTGTGTGTGTTCATGTGGTTCTGGCTCATAGAATCATAGAGTCGGGAGGGACCTCCAGAGTCATCTAGTCCAACCCCCTGCTGCACAAGGCAGGAAAGTCACAACTATCCCCCACACACACACACACCCAGTGGCCCCTGCTCCATGCCGAGAAGGTAGCACCCCTCCCGGATCCCTGGCTCGGTGGAAGGATGCTGGCTTTGCAGGCAGGCGGTCCCCGGGCCAGTCCACTCCATGAGTCACCAGTGTTGGGAGAGACCCCGGAGAGCCAGGGCCCGAGAGGACGTGCCGGGTGAGGCGTGTCAGGCCGTGTCAGAGGTGGCTGTCTTCTTCCCCGCAGTTTGCCGCTTGGGTCGATGCCGTGGTGTTTGTTTTCAGCCTGGAGGATGAGATCAGCTTCCAGACCGTCTACAACTACTACCTGCGCCTCTGCAGCTACCGCAACACGTCGGAGGTGCCCATGGTGTTGGTGGGCACGCAAGGTGAGTGGGGCAGGGGCGGGCGGGGGCTGCACTGCCGCAGGCAGGAATCCTCCCTTGCCCGTCAGGAAGGGGTGGGGGAGAGAGCCATCCTCTCACCTGCCTTTAGAACCCCCTTCTCTCCGAGGGGTTCTTTCTGTCCCTGTCCCGTCACACTTCGCCCTGCAGAAGGCGGCTCACCTGACTGAATGGCCCTTTACGTGAAGAACGGGCAAGCCAGAGCCAGCGTTCCCTCTAAGCGGAGTCAGTGTGAGCCAGCTCACAGTTTCTCAGCCTCCGGCTCACACATTTTTGCCTTGGCTCGGACTAATTTATGCAGCAGCCAAATTGCTGGCTCACAGCTTTAATGCCAGGAGCTCACAAAGTAGGATTTCTGCTCACAAGACTCTCCACCGCTTAGAGGGAGGCATTGGACCAGGGCCAGCCACCTCTGCTCATCTCTGGCTGTGACAAGCCCACGTAACTAACTGGGATCCCAGCCAGGGTTCCCTCTAAGCTCAGTGAGTGTGAGCCGGCTCACAGTTTCTTAGCCTCCGGCTCACACATTTATGTCTCAGCTCAGGGAGGATGGGGCTCCAGAGCAAAGTGATTTATGCAGCAGCCAAATCGCTCGATCCCAACTTTAATGCCAGGAGCAGCTCACAGAGCAGGATTTCTGCTGACAAGTAGGCTCCACAGCTTAGAAGGAGCCTTGGCCAAAGCAGTGGCTTGGCTAGATCCCCTCAGTCCGCCTGGCCTGCTAGTTTTCTGTGTGCGGGGAGCTGATTTGCTTGGAGGGGCGCAGTGCTGTCAGAAGGGGAGCAGTTCGGGCACCGTGGCCATTCTAACTGTTCCCAACCTGTACTGATGAGGGATGGTGCGAAGAATCGTACTAAAGAATTTCTGAAAAGAGAGAGTGAGGCCTTTCAGCCACGCCACCAAGACACCCGTATGTTTCCTGTGTGTGATTTTGCCCTACAATAAATACATAAATAATAAAATGATATCCCCAGTTGTCCCTGGGGGGGGGGGGATGCTAGCTCCTGCCTTACGGGGGGGGAGAAAGCTCAGGTTGGGGGGGGGGG
>NW_015164244.1:325992-327365 GCF_001447785.1 Gekko japonicus
ACTCGCTCTCACTCCCCGGCTGTGCCCCGGCCCTTCCAGGAAGCAAGCGAGTGCCACTGTCTCTCTCTCTCTGCCTGCAGATGCCATCAGTGCCACCAACCCTCGGGTCATCGATGACTCCCGAGCCAGGAAGCTCTCGAACGACCTGAAGCGCTGCACCTACTACGAGACTTGCGCCACCTATGGGCTGAATGTGGAGCGGGTCTTCCAAGATGGTACCTGGGGGTTGGCTGGCGGGGGGGGGGGGGGGGAGAAGGGATTGGGGAGGGCAGGCCCCGGCCACGCACGTAGCCAGCAGTGGTGTCGTGGTGAAGTGCAGGCGAACTCTCATCTGGGAGGACCGGGTTTGATTCCCCACTCCTCCTCCACTCGCAGCTGCTGGATGACCTTGGGCAAGCCGTAGTTCTGATAAGAGCTGTCCTTGAAAAAGAGCAGTTTCTGTCAGAGCCCTCTCGGCCCAGCCTACCTCACGGGGTGTCTGCTGTGGGGAGGGGAAGGGGAAGGAGATTGTAAGCCACTCTGAGACTCTGAGTGAAGGGCAGAGTATAAATCCAATCTCCTCTTCTTCTTTCTTTTCGGGGGCATTTACATTTTTAAAGGGGGGTGTTAAATGGCAGTTAATAAAATCAATCTGAATGCTTTCCTTTAGAGGGGGAGGCTCTGGGCTTGCTTCTAGCCCTTCCTTTCGAGGGACAGCTCCTAAGGGGGGGAAACAGCTCAGAGGGAATTTCCACTGCCTCCAGCAGGCGTTCAGATGCCTTCCGGGTTCCCTTCCACGGGGCAAGACAAAGGGCACTCCAGAGGGGTACCTTCAGTACATCTCCAATACCTTTCTTGCCCTGCGGAAGGGAACTCAGAAGGCATTAAAATGCCCTCTGAGCTGTTCCCCCCCCCCAGGTCCCGTGATGCCCCCCCCAGTTCCACAGTGGGAGGGAGAGGGAAGCCGGAAGGCAAACGGCGGCACCCTCCCCCTGGCAGCTGCCACCAGCAGACTGTGGTGTGTGTGTGTGTGCCTCTCCTCAAAAACGAGCGTTCTGGCATGGCCGTTTGTGGGGCGGGGCTTTCAATGAAGGGGGCGGGGCCCTGGAATGCCCCACCGTGGCTTCAGGCCTGTCCCCGACGCACCCAGCCTCCCCCCCCCCCTCTCCTTTGGGGGTTGTGTGTGTGGGAGGGGGGGCTGCTGGCAGGGCTTCACATCAGGAGTGCACCCGGCACTGTCCGTGGGTAGCCGCCCCGGAGACCTGTCCGGCTGCTGCTGCTGCTGCCTGGAGAACACCCAGGGGGGAGCTCTGTGCCCGGAGGGGAGGCCCCCGCCCCGTCCCACCCCCACCGTCGGCAGGAGGGTCTGAGGCCGACGATGGGCTCCTCGGGAG
>NW_015164244.1:327386-329044 GCF_001447785.1 Gekko japonicus
GGGGCCTCCCCCCCCCCCCCCCGGTGGCTCTTGTTGGAGCAGCCCGTTCCACGCCTTTCTCTCTCTCTCTCTCTCTCTCTCTGTCCTCCAGTGGCCCAGAAGGTGGTGGCCCTGCGCAAGAAGCAGCAGCTCTCCATCGGGCCCTGCAAGTCGCTGCCCAACTCCCCCAGCCACTCCTCCGTCTCGGCGGCCTCCATCCCCTCCGTGCACATTAACCAGGTAGGGAGCGTGGGCCTGGCGGCCTGGCGGGGGGCTCCCCAGGGCCCACCTCCCACCCCGATGCCGTGGAGGCCCCCGGGTGCTCCTCTCCTCCGAGGACTCCTGGCCGTGCCCCACGTCCGAGTGCGGCCCGGTCCAGCCAGGGCAAAGGCCCCCTGGGCCTCTTCTGGGCCTCCGGAGCTGCAGCCACAGCCCGGCCTCATGCCTGGCCGCTCCGGCCCGTCTCGCCGGGCCTCTCCTCCCTGGGGGAATGGCAGCGGGGCTGGCCCCCGTCCAGACTTCGAGAAGGAGCCTGAGCGGAGCTGCGGGTGGGCTGGAGTGAGTCGCGCTGCTCGTCCCGCCAGGCCAGGGAGGGTCCACGGACTGCAGGGCGCGGGTTGGGGCCCAGGGCGGCTGGAAGTCTCCCCCCCCCCCCCCGGACAGAACAGGAAGCTGCCCGAGGCCTTCGGCTGCTTTTCCCAGGGCCCCCTGCTCCCGCTCTGCAGGGAGGCTGTGCAAAGGACTGCCAGGCCGCCCTGCACTGAGTCTGCCCGGAGCCCGATGCCCCCTGGAACAGCTCTTCCTGGCTCCCCCCCCCTTGGGCGCCGCTTGGGCACCAGGCCCCCCTCCTCCTCCTCCTCCTCGGGTCCCAGTCAGGCCCCCTGCTGTGGGGGTGGGGTGGGGGGCAAGGCTCCCTCTGAGCCCTGTGGGGAGTCCTGTCAGCAAAAATCCTACTTTTCTGAGCTGCTGGCATTGAAGTGGTGAGCGAGCGATTTGGCTGCTGCATAACTCAGTTTGCTCTGGAGCCACATCCCTTCCTGAGCTGAGACAAAAACGTGTGAGCCGGAGGCTAAAAAACCGTGAGCTGGCTCACACTCACTCAGCTTAGAGGGACCGCTGGTGGGGTGTGGGTCCTTCTTTCCTCACATTTCCTGGGTAGCTCAGAGGAAGGACCCTTTAAGGCCTGCAGCGAGGGGCGGAGGGGCTCCGTCCAGGCAGGCCGAGATGGGGCTACATGTGGGGTGGGGGGAGGCGAGGCAGAATAGAAGGAATGCCCCCCCAATCTGAGTGAGGGCAGAGGGTGTGTGTGTGTGTGGGGGTGTCCGGGGAAGAGCTGGTCAGGTGCTGCTGGGGGGGGGATGGGGACAGAGCCAGCCACCCGGGGGGGCTTCTGGGGGGCCTTCTTCCCCCTGCCCCCCCTCACAGCTTCCTCTCCCCAGGCCGCCAACGGGAGCGGAGCCTTCAGCGACTATTCCTCCTCAGTGCCCTCCACCCCCAGCATCAGCCAGCGGGAGCTGCGGATCGAGACCATTGCCGCCTCCAACACGCCCACCCCCATCCGCAAACAGTCCAAGCGCCGCTCCAACATCTTTACAGTAAGTGGAGAGGGTGGGGGGGCAGCGAAGTGGGGGGGAGGCGTCTGGGTCGGCATGGAGCAGCCAGGTGAGCGCATGAAGGGT
>NW_015164244.1:329058-331570 GCF_001447785.1 Gekko japonicus
GTGGCTGGGGCTGCCCCCCCCAAGGGATCCCAGCAAAGCCAGGGGATCTGGTGGCGATCCGGGAGGGGAGGGGTGGGTGGCTCTCCCGGTGTGCAGGTGACACCCGATGTGGGGAGAATTGCAAATGCGGTTGAGGCAAAGGATTGAGCTGCAGGGATACTTTTGCGGAGGGAAGGAAATGAAGAAAATGGGCCAGTGGCCTCCTCCGCACAGGTGTGTGGCCCCTCCCTTCCCCGCCCTCGTCTGCGAGCGAACCCTGGGGGAGGGGGGCAGTGCTGGAGGGGCCCCCACCATGCCTCTGGGTGTGTCTGTCTGTCTCTCTCACACACACGTCCCCACCTCTGTCCCAACGCGCTCTGGTTCCCCCCACCTCCTTGACGCCCAGCAACCTGCATGGCCGTGAAAGCACCAAAGAGCACAGGGAGTGACCTGCAGCGTTCTGTAGCGGTTAGACCAGGGACCACCCAAGGTCAGAGCCCCAAACTGCTTTGAAGCCACTTCAGGCTCCTCAGTCTAACCTACCTCAAAGGGCTGTTGTGAGGATAAAACAGGGGGATTAACCGTGCCTGTTGCTCTGAGCGACCTGACGAGTGGGTGGACTGAAAGTGAAATCCAGAGGAGATGTGGAATTCTGGGGATCCAAAGATGTACATTTTAAAAAGCGGACACTTTGGGACGCACAGAAAAATGCAAGAAGGCTGTGTTTGCTAGGTGTTGAGAATTTTTTTGGGGGGGAGGTTGAGCCTGCACGGGTCAGGTAAAATTGGAGGGGGGAGGCTTCGGCAGCCTCCCCCACACACATACCCTCCCCCCCCCCTCGTGTTTTAGAAGCCCCCTGCCACAAACAGCTCTCTCCTCCCCCCACTGGCTGGCAGGTTCCCGATGGGCCGCCAGGTGAGTCAGCAGCAGCCAGATCGAGGCCAACTGCATTCATCCCGGCATGCGTTTTTGTGAGCCGCAGGGTTCACTCCCGCAGGTCCGTTCAGCTGGCCTCCCCACATACCGCCTCCTCCCCACCTTTCTTACCGCTGTTTGGGTAAACATCTGCCTCATGCATCTGCGGGAGTGAGCCCTCCATGACTCAGGATGTTTTGTGAGCCTTTACGGTATCGCTGGATTCCTGTTTCATTCCACGCAGGGAAGACGCCCGTCTCCCAGTAGCCACACTGCAGAGGACCACGTGCCTGCTGTTGACTCAGAAATAATTTTTGATGGAAGGAGAGGTTGACCCGGGCGGGCAGAGCAGCAGGCAGCCGGCGGGCTCGCCTGCAGCGGGAGGAAAGTTGTGGTCGGCCCCAGCGGCTCCTCACACCTTCCCTCGCTCGCTGTCTTCTGGCCGCTTCTCTGGGGCCAGGATTGTATTCCCTGACTGGCACATGCCTTCCCGATCCTTTCCACTGGGGCTCCTTTTGAGGACGCCAGGGACTGAGCAGAGGCTCTCCTTCCGAGACACACACACACACACACACACACACACACACACACACACACACACACGGACACACGCACACCCCCACACACACACACACCCCCGGTCTTCTGGGCTGAGGCCGTTTCAGAGGCTGGGGGGGGGGACAAGGAGGGAGGGAGAGCCGGGGGGGGGTGGGGGCAGCTAAGGTGTGCAGGCGGTTTGCAGGGGAGGCCCCGAGGAGGCCTCCAGCGCCTGAGTGGGGCAGAGGGGTGGGGGCTCAGCAGCATGGGATGCTTCCAGAGGTCACCCTCCCCCACAGCACCAGCGGGAGGTCTCTGTTTCGGGCCGAGGGACAGACGTCTCCCTGGTGCCTGCAAAGCCAAGCCCACGGAGGTCCCGAGAGGGGCTTGGTCTAGGGGCATGGGGGAAAGGCTGAGAGGGGCCGGAGAGGAGATGCCGGGGGGGGGCGTGTGCAGTGAGTTGCCCCTAGAGGTACGCAAGCCCTTGCCGGGGTGTGTGTGTGTCAGTCTCTGGCCCTCGTTCCTTCCTTGGATGGGGCCTGCAGTGCTCTGGGCAGACGGTCGGTCGGGGGGCCCTGTACTCTTTGGCAAGTCCTTCCTCCAGTGCTGTTCACCTGGAAGCTGTTCCCTGTGATTCACCCGCACACTTCTGCCCCACCTGCATGCACACACACACACGCACGGGCCCCTGCCCCCCGCCCCCCCCCCAGTCAGGCTGTTCCCGCTCCCGCTTGCTCAGGTGCCCCACTGCACGCGCTCCCCTCCGCCACCCCCGCTTTGCTTCTGCCGGCTGCTGCTGTGGGGTTTGCGCCCGCTCTGCTCGCCTGCTCCGCCCACCCGCGGGCCTCTGCTCGGAATGGCTTGCTGCGGGCCTTCCTCCTCCTCCTCCTCGCGCCCAGGATGATTGGGGAGGGGGGAAGTGTCTCGCTGCTCTTACTGCTGCTCACCCTCATTCTCGGACCCCACGTGCAGCCAGAGTGCCCCCTTCCACGTGGGCCCTTGGGGCGGAGGCAGTGGTCACAGCAGCTCCTGAAGGCCGGAGGGGCCAGGTCTTGTGGGGTGGGAAGGAGGACCCCCCCCC
>NW_015164244.1:331707-336129 GCF_001447785.1 Gekko japonicus
TGCCCACCCCACCCCCTGCCACGTCCTGCTGCTTCGGCTCCTCCCTCCCTTCCTGCACGGCTCCTCCTCCTCCTCCTCGCTTGTCCTCTCCTCAGCACCAGCGAGGGACAGAAGACGCAGGGTGTAGGTGTGCCTGCGGCCAGCAGATGGAGACAGACTCTTGCTTTCTGTTGGCTGACCTGCCTGCTTGCCTGCCTGCCCATGTTGGCCTCTGCAGCCCCCCCCCCAGTCAACCCCGACCGCTGTGGGTGTCTCTCCTCGCAGACAGACAGACACACATCCATATTCCGAGTTTAACCTGCCAAACTCTTTATTCTTTCGATATTTGCAGATATGTGCCACTGTTTCCAACTTTTCATCAACCAAAAGGCCTTTCCAACTCCTTCCAAATTAGAAGATCCAGGTGGTTCCCTGCAGGCCTCTCAGTACCAATTCTCTCACTTTTCATTGCCTCTCCAGGGCCGGATCAGGGACAGGCACTGGGAGTGATCTCAGATTAGCGGCCTGCCCTCCCTCCCTGCCGCCACATGGGCCCCCCTCCCGGAAACACGCAGGAGCCTTTTGCCCTCCCCCCCCTCTGTAAAGTCTCTGAGAGAGAGAGAGAGAGCCTGCGCCTGCCCTGTAACCCGGGACTTTGCTGGGCGTGCCGATTGTCCACGCGTGTGTCGGAGACGGCTCTCCTGGGACGGGAAGGGAAGACCGCCGAGTCGCCAGGAGGTGCCACAGGAGACGAAGGGCCCAAGGGACGCTTTGCTGCTGCTGTTAGCGCCCCCCCCGCCCGCCCGCCCACCTGCTATTTGCTCTCCAGCTTCCTCCTTCCTCCTGCATGGACTCCTCCTCCTCCTCCTCCTCCTCCTCCTCCTCCTCCAAGCAGAGCAGACCTCTCTGGCTCGTGGAGCCCCGAGTTCTTGTGGTCTCACCACCTGTTTGGCACAAGACGGGCGCCTGCGGGGAGAGCGTGGGTGCTTGCAGCCAGCTCACGTGACGGACAAGCAGGAGGGCCTGTGGGACTGATGGACACTGGCCGAGCGCCACAGGCTGCCCCCTCCCGCCTTCCTTGTGGCTCTGAGTGTGTCGGTTGTGTTCTCTGCTGTGAATCCCGCAACTTGCGCCACTGTTTCTCCATGGATGGCTTCTCAGCGGACTGTTGAGTTTCAACCTTATTTATTTATTAAGTTGCTGCTGCCGCCAGTGATGACGACGACATTGATGATGATGATGATGACGATGATGATGATGATTTGGGGTTCTTGCTCTTTCTCCCCCTCTTTCCCCCCCCACCCCAAGAATCATGTTCTAAATGTAAAGTAGGTGTTTATTGTCAATGCTCTTTTGTAAGGGGCCGGTCATGGCCCGGTGACCTCCGCGACTTTGTATGGTGCCCGTCTGTTCACCAAATAAACGGTTGCATTAGTCGGGCTGGTTCATTCCTTTCTGGGCTGCGCCGCTGCTGCCGCCGCTTCCGCCGCTTCTATCCACGCTCACGCCATCCCATCCTGCACCTGTCTGTCACCACATCCTGTGGGGCCCCAAGGGGGGGGGGGGTTGTGCGCGCGCGTGTGTGTACGTGTGTGTGTTGGGGGGGTCAAGAACAGAGCATCTCCTCGGGGGGCAGGGCAGGGATGGGACGGGACATTTCTCTGTGGCCCCGCTCCGCCACAGAGGTCCTTCTAATGGCCGCTTGTCTCTTCTTTTCCAGTCTCGGAAAGGCACAGACCTGGAGCGGGAGAAGAAAGCCCCGGACTGTAAGGCGGACAGTATCGGCAGCGGGCGGGCCATCCCCATTAAGCAGGTTGGCATCGGGCGGGGGGGTGGCAGGGTGGGTGGCGGTTCTTACCTTCCTAGAGCAGGTGAGGCTGGCCATGCCCGGGGCTGGGAGCAAACCGAGATCTGGAGAGGGGTCCTCTTGGGCTAGCACCCCCCACCCCCACCGTGGCCCAAGGAGCATCTGTCTCAGCCCCATCGTGTCTCTCCATATGCAAGCGTCGCTGTCACCAGCTGTGTGCTTAGAGGACGTGTGTGGATGGGAGTGAGTGTGTGTGTGTGTGTTGGGGACGTGTGGTCTCTGCTGTGCTCACTGAGCGGGGGTGTGTGTGTGTCTGTGCTTCCCACCAGGAGGCTGCCGAGCCTTGCAGCACCTGAGCAGAGGGGACCTCATGCCTCCTTCGTCTCTGGCCTCGTGAAATCCGGGAGAGGGGGGGGGCGGCTTGGCACACAGGCGGTGGAGCTTCTCCTTGGCTGGCAGAAGGTCCCTGGCTCAGCCCCTCAGACCTCTGCCCGAGACCCTGAACAAGCCCCTGCCACTCTGAGTAGACAAGGCAGGCCTCCGTGGGGCAGGGGGGGAGGGGGTCCCACGTCTTCTGCCGCCTGGGAGGGGCCGTGGGGCTGAGGGCCCTGGCCTCGGTCTGTCCCCAGCAGCACCTCCAGTCGGAAGGCCCGGGCAGGAGGCGATGTGAAGGACCCACCCCCACCCCCCGTCAGAGACTCCGGAGAGCAGCTGCCAGTCAGGGCAGGCAACACGGCTCGTCTGCTCCCAGCGGAAGCCTCTTTTTCCACTCAGTGCCCTGCCACGTGGAAGGTGCCCCCCCCCCCCCCGTCTCAGGAGAGCCAGTGGCCACAGATCTGCCTCTGGGTTCCCAGAACCACCACCCCCCGCCGGGGTGCTTCATTCCGAGGGGGGGGGGAAGCCATGCTGGTCCAGAAAGGCCAAATCCAACAGAATTTGGGGACCTCTCCAAGGCCTAAGCGTGCGCCTTGCAGCAAAGCCTCTCCCGCCCGCCCTCCCTCCCTCCGGGACCCACTGGAAGAAGCCAGCAAGAGGCCTCTGGGAAGTGCCCCGGGGGGCTCCTCCGTGGTGAGGCCAGACTGGGGATTGGGACCGCCATCCTGGTGCTTCTCAGGCCGCCGCCTGCGCTCGGGTCCCTCCCTGCACTCGGGTCCGGTCCGTGGGTGGGGTTCCCGGCCTGGTGTGCTGTCCAGTGTGGTGGGGGGGCCAGCTGAGCCCCGTGGTGGGGGGAGGCTGCAGAGCAGGGCTTCTCACTGCGGAGGGGTCAGGGTCAAGAGAGGGGGGGAGGGGAGGGGAGGGGAAAGCGGAACCCCCTGCGCCACCGGGGACCCTTCTCCTGTGTCTCTGCCACCGGGGAGTCAGGGGAGCCGCAAAGGCTGTCTTGGCCCCCTCCCCTGGGAGGAGTCAGGACAAGAATCCCCCTCCCCCCGCAGGAGGTGAAGGCGCTCTTGTGGGTGGCATTCTTCAGTGGGGAGGCGGCAAGGGGAGGAAGAGTGAGCCCCAAGGCCCCCTCCCCCCCCCGAGCCCAGCAGTCCCCCCCAGGGCTGCCTCCGGGAAAGGAAAAAAATGTCTCTGACTGACGGCAGAACTTCACACGTGGAGAAGGGCTGATGGGGAGGATTCTGGGGGGCAGGGAGAGAGCCCCCTTCAAGGGGACCTTTGGGGAACCTGTGGCCGGGCTCCTTGGTGCTCTCTGTGGCCCTGCAGGCTGGGGCTTGGTTCTGCCCCCCCCTCCTCAGTGAGGAAGGATCTAACCCCCCCCCAACCCCACTCCTTCCCCACGAGCACAGGCACCAGGCCGGGCAAACTGCCAGCTAGACCTTCCTCATGTCTCCCCCCCCCCTCTCAGCCCCGGGAAGGGCCTCGGGGGGCCTTGCAGCCGGGAGTTGGGGGGCTCTCCTCCCACCCAGAAAGGGGCGGGGCTGGAATGGGGGGGGCACCGTGCCAGTGCTGTTCTGCGGCCTCCCTGCAAGGGGCCGAGCGCACGCACAGCCGGCTCCTTGCCCTTGTTGCAGGCTGGCAGTCGGGCGCCTGCCCCACAGGCCACGGCTGGCCCGAGGTTCCCTTCCCGGTGCTGTCCCGGCGTGGGCCGCCCCCGTGCGCTCCTGGGCAGCCGGGCTGGGTGTCTTCTCCTCAGAGGGAGCCGGGATCACGCTGGGAGCTTAGATTACATTTAAATTGCCATTTGCATTTTCCAATCAATACGCGACTTTACAATTAAGTTTGGTGTTAAAATTCTTAGCGAAAAGTGAGTGGAAGGGAGATTTGCAGAGTAAACGAGTCCTGTGGGGGCCATCGCTGCTTCCTGCTTCATTACCTTGCATATTGCTGCTGCTGCTGCTGCCGCCGCCACCGCTGTTGTGTGTCTGTGTGTGTCTGTGTGTGTGCCGCCTCTCTCATCCAAGCTCAGTCTCGCGGGCTGGCAGCAGAGGGGGTTTTGGGGGGGAGGTCTGCACGCTGTGGGGCAGAGAGGCCTGCCCCACCTTGGCCCCCTGCCCAGGCACCAAGAGCTGATGGGGCAGCGGCCGGCGGGGGGGGGTATGTGGCCCAGCTGGGTCCGTGTGGCTTGTCCTGCTCCTCTCCCTGGTGCATCCTGGAGGCGAGGAGACACGGACGCCCGGCGCCTCCTGCACAGG
>NW_015164244.1:336297-338602 GCF_001447785.1 Gekko japonicus
CCCATCAAGGTGCTGTTGAAAGCGGGGGTGGAGGGGGGGCCTGCCAGGAGAGGGCGTGGCACTTGAGGACAGCCCACCGGGAGGGGGATGCAGGTGAGAAGAGCCCCTCCTTGGGATGCCGCCCTCGTGCAGGACACCGCGGGCAGCTGCCAGGCCCAGGGGTCGCGCAGGCGGGCATGGGGCCGGGGGCCTGGCCTCCAGAGGTGGCAAAACACAGGATCCGCCCAACCCCACTCCATCCGGGGCCTGGCCTGACCGTCTCCCGAGGCTGCTGCTGCTGCTGCTGTGTCCCCTCTCTGGCGGGAGGAGGCACAGCGGAGGGGTGGGAAGACACACACACACACACACACACACGACTGCCCCTTTCATGAGGAGGAGGCTGCCCGCAGATCGGATCCGGCCTGGTCCTGCCAGATGGGCATACCGGAGGCTTCCACCCACCCCCTCTGGGCCACTCCGGGGGCTCCACGGTGCAAATCCGAGCAAGGGGGACCAAGCAGGACCGGAGCCACATGGCCAGCCCCTCTCCACTCCGCAGTCCCTCTCCACTCTCTGTCACTCGGGCTCTTTCTGCCTCCACCCCCCCCCCCAAGCTGTGGCCAGTCAGACTGGGGGTGGGTGGGATGGAGGGAGACCCCTGAGGGCTCGGCCAGTCCCACACCGAAGGAAGCAGCGGCCTAAGCCCAGGCTGCGGGTCGGGGAAGGGCCGCGGGCTCTTTCAGTCGCTCCTTGCCTGCTCCAAAGAAGCCTTACAGAGCTGGTTTGCTTAGAAACAGATCCCTGAAATGTGAACCACTTTCCTTTTTTGGGGGGGGGGCAGGTGTGGGTGGCACATGTGCCCCTGAAGTAAGTGGGGTGTGAGAGTTTGGCCCCTGGGCATCGGTGCCCCAGAAACAGCCCCTGGAGAGCTCTGCAGCAACCACGTCGTGAGCTGTTGTGTGTGTGTGGGGGGAGTCTGCAGGGTCTCTGACCTGGCCCCCTGTGCACCAGAAGGGTCCCCCCCCCCTCCTGGGAGCATGCCGGAGAAGTCTTACCGCATCCCGGGGGGGGGGGGGTTGGCACTCCACACCAGCCCATGCAAAGCTGCCCACTTCCCTCCTCCTCTGAGGAGGGGGGAGCTCTGTGCTTGCCCCCCGCAGAGATCTGCCCCTCCTGGGGCTTGTTCCCCTTGCAGCCTGCCAGCCCGTTTTGACTGGGAAAGGGGGCCCAGCTGTACCCCGGGGCAAAAGGGGGTGGGGGGGGGCTGTCTTTCTGTTGCAAGCAGGGAAGAATCCTCCAGCAGGCAGCCCACTTCCCGGGGGGTGTGTGTGTTCTGGAGTGCCTCATGGGCTGTCATTTTTTGGGGGGGAGGAGCTATGTTGAAATGTAATTCTCAGGGGTAAGGGGAAGAGGGGCTTCAGCCCCCCACCCCCACCACACACACACGGACACTGACTCAGCCCCGGGGAACCACGCGTGTTCCCTGCGGGGACACTTGTGGGTCGTCCTTCCAGCACCTGCCAGAAGCCACCGAGGGGCTTCCTGAGTCTCTTTGCCGTTGGGGAGACGGTGCCGGGGGCCCCCCTTCCCACCTGCCGTGATCCTGGTCTGCACTGGCCCCCACCCGCTGGAGAATCGGGCCTTAGCAGAGGGCCTTCAGAGTGCGTCTGGCTGGAGGGGGCCGGGGGTGGGCCTTTAGGCAGTGCCGTCGTCGAGCCCGCTGCTGTCTCTGGGATGGGGGCCAGTGCGAGGCCGGGAGGCGAATTCTGGGTGCTCCCTCCCCTCCCCTCCCCTCCCCTTCCTCAGGCAGCTGCCGCGATCTGGCCCAGGAGATCCAAGCAGACGTGAGTCTCTTCTTTGGGGGCTGCATGGCATGCTTGAGGCAGGGTCTTCTTGTGTGGAAGTTGGCACAGGGGCCGTGGGGGTGGGGGTGGTGGGGACACAGACACAGAAACGGGGGGGGGGGGGGGGGGGCGGTGGCGGCAGCAGAGGGCTCTCCCCCTCGGTCTCTGCCTGGGCGGGAGAAGGCAAGGGGCCTGTGGCGTTCCTCTGGCCTGTTTCTGGGCTCCCAAGGTGTGGAGTGGGGGGGGGGCGGGAAGCTCCTCGCCCCCCAGAGGCCGCTGGGCCAGGGGCGGGATCCCTCTGACAGCCCTCCCCCTCTCTCCTGCAGGGGGTTCTCCTGAAACGCAGTGGCAAGTCTCTGAACAAGGAGTGGAAGAAGAAGTACGTCACTCTGTGCGACAACGGAGTCCTGACCTATCACCCCAGCCTGCACGTGAGTGCCCTGCGGAGGAGGAGGAGGGGGGGGGGAGGATGGGATCGGGGC
>NW_015164244.1:338630-359561 GCF_001447785.1 Gekko japonicus
CCCCCCCGGGTGTGCTTGGGGGAGGGGCGGGCCGATGGGGATGGGGATTGGGGATGGGGGGGGGAGGTCTGCTGCAGGGGCCCAGCGTGTTGTTGGTACCGTGGCTGTTGCCCATCCATCTCTGTCGCCTCCCTGCTGGGGTGCTAATGGCTTCCTCTTCTGCCCTCTCTTGAGCACAGTTTGCTGCCGAGACGAAGAAGAAGAAGAGGTGTGGACAGGGGGACACTGGTGGCTCCCGTGGCAGGATCCCTGGGGGGGGGACAGACAGACAGACAGACAGACGGGGGTGCCATGTGGCTGAGGTCCCCCCCCCCGCTCTCTTGTGCCGCACCCTCTGCCCTAGGACCTGAGTCTGCTACGGGGGGGGGGGTGTCTCCCAATCCTCCTCCTTTTCACTTCCCCAGCCCTGGAACCCCCCCCCCCCTTGCACCTCAGCTCTGGCTGCAAACAGGGCTGTTCGTCTCGCCCTTCCCTGCCCCGCCAGGCTGGCGGGCTTTCTCAGTCTTCAGTGCCTGCTGATGGTGGTGGTGGGGGCACGGGGGGGCTCCAGGGCAGAGCCTCTCCTTGGCCCGCAGAAGGTCCGAGGCTCAGTCCCCACCAGCAGCAGCTCCAGTTAAAAGGACCAGGGAGGGGGGGAGGGGGAAGACCTCCCCCGCCTGCTGCTGCTGCCGGCCTGTGTAGACGACACTGACCTTGATGGGATGGGGGGGGGGCGGGTGTCCCGATTCCCGCTGACCTTGTCTGGCACCTTCAAGGCCGTGGCACATGACACGAATCCTCCTCATGACTGGGGGGGTGGGGGTGAGTCTGGAGTGCCTCTGGCCACTTTGTCAAGACTGGGGGGGGGATCGTCTCCCCCGCCCCCCCCCCCCCGCCTGCTCTCTTCCCACCTTTCCCAAAGATTCCAGACTAGACAAAAGCAAAACTCCGCTGTGGCTCTTGTGCTCAAGAGGCGTCTGGGGAGGGGGGGAGGGTGTCACCTTCTGAATGTTGGGGGAGGGCAGGTACGGGGGTGCCGCAATCCCCCCACACACAGGGGCAGCGCCAGCCCTTCCCCTCCTGCCACCCTTATGGCCCCCCTCCCGGGCCTTTCCCCGACCTCTCCTGGGCCCCACCTGGCTTCTCAGAACGGCTCCTGAGGGGAGCCCCCCCCCCATTGAATCCATTCACACAATCACCTTCTGTTAATTCTATCTGCAACATCAATTAAATTGTTTGTAGAAGCTAATTGAATGTGGCTTAATCACACATCTTAATAGCTTTCCACGCTTTGAACTCGTTGTTAATTCCAGTAATAAAATGAAATGAGAGAACTGGCTGGGTAATTAGTGAGGAGGCTTGGGAAGAAATTGCAGTTTTATGGCAGGCAATAACGGCAGCACTACCACGTTGGTGACCGGCCTCTCCGGCAGGCGGGCGGGGGGGCAGGCAGGCAGGCAGGCAGCTATCGCCCAGCCACCGGTTCTGCTGAGCGAGGGGAAATCCTCTGCTGGACACGGGGGCCCTCTGTGGAAGGGCCAGGGGCCTGGGGGAGCCCCCCTCCCACCCCTTTCCGCTCCAGCCTGAGGGCGGGAGGGGGGGAGGCTGGCGCCCTGAGTCTCCCCCCCCCCCCCGGGGGGGGGTGTCTTTTCCTCCCCTTGCCTGGCAGGGGCCGCCGATGCTTTTCCGTGGCCTCCTTGTGAACTGGAGCAGACACGCCTGAGGCTGCCGCGTTCCCCGTGGACGGGTGAGGCCCTTGGGCTGCGGCTCCTGCCCCCACCCCTCTTTGCCCTCCGCTGGAAGGAGGCGGCACAGTGGGGCAGACCTCTGAGGGCAGCCGTGGGGAAAGACCGCTCCGGGGCCCACCCCTGCTGCCTCTGTGCCCCAGGAGTCAGAGAGAGGAGGCAGCCATTCCGCCAGGGCAGAGGGAGCCAGAGCACTGGGCCGGTGGGTAGAGAGACCCCCAGGCCGCCCCCCCCCCGGACCGCTTGCAGCCAGTATCCAGTGCAAAGCAACCTGGGGCTTCGCCCTCCCCCCTCCTTCTGTTGAACAGTGGGCTGACCCCATTCCCCCCACACCAGGACCTCCCAAACGGCGGGCTGGATCCCCCCCCCCCAGGGACAAGAGCGGGCCTCTCCTCTCCTCTCCTCTCCTCTCCTCTCCTCTCCGTTGAGGCTGCCCCTGCTGAGGTGGGCCCCTCTCCTGCCCTTCCCAGGACTACATGCAGAACGTGCACGGGAAGGAAATTGACCTCCTGAGGACCACGGTGAAGGTGCCGGGCAAGAGGCTCCCTCGGGCCACCACCAGCAGCAGCAGCAGCGCCACCCCCAGCGCCAGCCCCAGTGCCAACGGCCTGGCCAAGGAGCGGAGCAGCGTGCAGTTCCCGGGTGGCTCCAGTAAGAATCCTGGCTCTGTTTGCTCTTTTCCCCCCGGGGGTGGGGTGGGGTGGGGGTCCCGGGCTCTGAGGTCCCTGAGCGCGGGTGCCCCGGGCGGGCGGGGAGGGGGGGACTCAGCTCCTGGTGGGTCTCTCCTGCAGCAGCTCTTCGCCACTTCTGGGGCAAGAGGGCTGGCTGGGGATGCAGAGGGGCTGGCTTCCGGCTGGGTCTCCCGAAAGGCCCGGCTGAGAGCTCCTCAGCTCCCCCCCCCCAAGGCACCCGGCTGGGGCTGGCCCACCTCTCCCGGCTGCTCGGGCCAGCGTGAGCCCCTCCTCGACCTCCTGGCGGGAGAGTCCTTGCATGGTCTGACTGGGAGCCCTCGTCTTGACTCTGTGCCTGAGACGTTCCGCTAATGGAATGTAGATGGGATGGGAGAGGGAAGGGAGGAGATGAGCAGTGTGCGCGGCTCTATTAACAGTTTTCAGTGTCTAATTAAATGCAAATAACTAGCATTAAAGCCCCATTACCGCGGAGCATCCAAGCCCTCCGAAGTTGGGAAGTTTGCAGAGCGAGGGCCGTGTGCTTCTCCTCACGCAGGCGGAGCCGCCAAGGCCCGCAGGTGGGCGCGGGGAGCAGGTTCCCGGGGAAGAGGCCGGGCCGGGCCTTTGCGCCTCCCGCTGCTGGGGCACCTGGGAGGAGGGTGCCTCTTCCTTTGGCCACAGGGTGACGTGGGGCGTCTTCTGCTCTGGGAAGCCCCGGAGGGCGCTGCCCCATTCTCTCCCCGGCTCTGGGCCTGTGTCTGAATGGAGGGCGGTTCCCCCACCCCACCCCCAGCGAGTTCTCTCCGGCCTCTGGGGGCCTTCTGGCAGAGATTGCTCCTCTCCCCGTCTTTCTTGTGCCCCCTGCCCTTCCTTGCCTACCCTCCTTTGAGGACCCCTAGAGCAGCCTCCAGGGGCACCTCCTCCCCCCCACCCCCAGCGCCAAGGGACTGGCAGTGGGTGAATCCGCAGCAGAGTTTCCGGGAGAGCGTGATGAAGAGAGTGGACTGTGTTGGGGCCGGGGTTACCTGCCCGTCGTTTGATGGGGGGGGCCCTCTGTGCCCCCTTCCGTAGCTCAGCCTGGAGGGCTGCTGGGGGCTCGTCCCAAGGTCGTTTGGGGGCCCCCAGTGGGGCACGTGGGCTCATCTGGGAGCTGCTGCCGTGTGTGCAGGGGGAGCGGCTGCTGGGGCCGGCCGGCCGGCTCTCTTGCTTGATTATTCCCCGCCGAGTGCTTGTCGCTGGCAGGCACTCTGCCCTCCACCCTGGCCGCCTGCGTGCCCCCTCCCCGCGCCACAGGGGCAGAGAGTGCCACTGGCTCCCCCCAGCCCGGCCGCTTTGCCTGCTGTGATCATGTCACATCGGGCTCCGTCGATGTTAACATCTCATTATCTTTGTTACTGTAATTACATTATCCGCGGCTTTATGCAGAATTATTCTCCAAGGACTAATTGATGGATCCATGTTTAATTCATTAATCATTAGCATCAAATTCGACAATTACAGTGCACACTGATTGTGGAATTTCAAATGTAATGAGGGAAGAATTAACAAAGAAAAGGGAGACCTGTTTCGCTGGGGCTCTGCCGCTCGCTACGGGGGTGATGACATTGAGGCTGGTGCGCCAGGGAGGGGGGAGGCCTGTGGGCGGCCTGGGCGTGGGGCAGCCCTGACCTTTGCCCCTTCCCATCTGTGGGGCAGGAGTGTGTGCGGGGCCCCTCCCAAGCGGCTCCAGGACCTGCACTGACCACCGCTGCCGGTCTCAGGTCTGTAAGGCCGAGGGGCCTCCTGTGGAGTCGGGTGGGGGTGGGTGGGGTCCCTCCACCCCCGTTGCCAATCCAGCAGGGCAAGCTTTTCTTCCTGCCCGGCAGTGCCAGAGTAAGTGCGCTGGGACCTCGGGCAGGACCACAGCCTCCCTCCTCTAGTTTGGCCGCAGTCCCGGGAGAGGGGCAAAGAACACCGGCATCCGCCGCTGAAGCACAGCAGAGGCCTTGGAGAGAGACCTTGAGCCCGCCTGCCCCCAAGCACGAGGCGGCTTCTGGTCCAGCTCCAACTGGGGCGGATCTCCAGGTGCCACCCAGGACTGTGGCTCAGCAGCAGAAGAGCCTCTGCCTGGCGTGCAGAGAAGGTCCCTGGTCTCCACTGGGGAAAGGACCAGGCAGCAGGTGACGGGAAAGACCTCCTCGGCCTGAGGAGACCCTGGAGGGAGACAGAGAGAGAGAGAGAGAGAGAGAGAGAGAGCGGCTGCCGGGCTGAGTGGACAGGATGGACTGGGGGGGGGGCGGACCGAGACACAGCAGCAGGAGGAGGAGGGGGCCGCTTCATAACACCCCTTCAAGGTGGAGGGAGACCTGCTGGTGCCAGGAGACACACACACACACACACCCGGTCCCCGGGCTGGAGGCCCTTGCGGAGGGGCCCCCGTCAGAAGACCAGCAGAACTTTTTCTGGCCATTCCGAGAGCGCTGTTCTCCCCTCGTGCGTGCCCCCCCCCACTTTATTTTGGCACTCCGGCTCCCTAAACCACCACAAAGGAAAGGCCGTGGGATCACAGGGGTTGGCTGCCAGTGGAACGGGAGCCTTCGCGTAGGTTCTGAGAGGGCGTTTTCAGGGGAGCAGCAAGATGAATCCAAGGCTGCCTCGTACCAAGGCCTGGCTCCCCCACCCACCCACCCCCCCTGCAGGAGCCTCATGCCTGGGAGACCCAGCCCCTGCCTAGGAGTGGGCATCCCGTGGGCATTGTGCAGGGGGTTGGAGGTCCCTTCCAACTAAGTCCCGCTCTGGAGAGCACGTGCACGCAGTGTGTCTCTTGCAGGTCATGTCCACTGACCGTTCTATGCTGGGCAGAGGGGCTGGAGCTTGAGAAAGGATAATGGGCCTCAACTGGACATCTGGAAGAAGCCCATGGGTGGCCATCCTCACCTTTCTGGCCGGTCTGTCAGTCGCCCTCGGGCACCTGCACTCCCTGGTCTGCCCGGCTTCCCAAGAAGTGTCTCTTTCCCCCCATCGAGGACTGAGGAAGGCGTGCGGGGCTGTGCTTGGTGTGTGTGGGGGGCGCACCCTGACCTTTCCAAGCCCCACCCACCTCGAGGAGTCCCCCTGCCTGCAAAAGCGCATTGAGGCCTGGAGGTGCGGCTGGGTCTTCTTCGTGTCCTTCCAACGCTGTCGTGACGCCAGGCTCCCTAACGCTGTGGTCGAATCTTCCACCCGGGAGCTGGGCAGCCGTGTGTGGCTGGATGTGGCAACACTGCTTCAGGGAGTGTTTCCGTTTGCTTGTCTCTGAGCCGGGGCAGAGGGTGTGGTTTGGGGGAGCCTCCGGTGGCCTCCTTTGGGGCATTCCCGGGGTCTGCCCTCCCCGCACCAGCTGGTCCCTCCACCTCGTGGCGTTACCCTCGTGTGCCCTCCCATCCGATTTCCGCGAGGACAGAGCAGGCCCACAGCTGCCGGTCCAGGCAGTCAGGGAGAGGGGATTTGTGGGCTTCAGGGGGCGGCCTCTGGCCTCTTGGGCCAGCTGTCGTGCCAAGGCTGCGAGACCCTGGCTGCCCTCTCTTCTCGTGCACCTGCAGCTGCTGCTTCCAGCATGCCCAAGCAGCATGGTGGGTCTGGAGCCACAACAGGGAAGGGCGAACCACACACCAGCGGCCTAGAGGGGTGCCACCTCAAGTGACACCCCCGCGGAGATTTGTGATAGGCTCCAAGCCAGGGGGCTTCTGAGGGGTAGCCTCTTCGATGGCATAATGCCAGAGAATTGAGGCTCCCCTCCACCCCAACGGTCCAGTCGCCGCGTGGCCTTCAGGCACAAGCTGGACTGACCGGGACAAGCGCCAGAGATCGAGCGGAATGGCGTAAAACCGAGCGTGGTCAGAGAAACTGACCGACAATGAACGTGAATTCTGAATAAAACAGAGTAGTTTGTAAAGCGATTCCCCCCCCCCGCTGTGGAAAAAAGAGACTGCAAAGAGGGACGCCTCTTATGCGAATGAGCGGTTAACGGACACGAAGGGGGAGAGGGGAGGAAGTAAACTGAAAGTGGGTTGAGAGACTTATTTGAATTGCGAAGTGTTTGGCGAGTTTTCCGAGTTGCGTGGAAGCGGCAGAAATTGTAAACAAAACAGGGAAGATGGCGGCCCAGCAGAGAAAGTTTAAAACGAAGCCGGGCAGTCAGAGTCCAAAACTGGAAGAGGGAGCAGATGTCCTCAAACTTCTGGCAGATATGCTTAAGGCGGTGATGGAACAACTTGATGGTATTAACCAGCAACTGACCGTGATGAATAAAAACTTTTCAGCACAGCAGCTTCAGCTGAATGAAACAGAGAAAAAAGTGGAGCAGGCAAACGAGAAAATTAAAGAGATAGACACCACAAGCAAGAAATTGAAGAAAAGGTTGGGAGATGTTGGGAGATGTAGCTTTGGGAAAAGTGCAGAAAAGGGCAACTCGAATGATAAAAGGGTTGGAACACTTTCCCTATGAGGAAAGGTTAAGGTGCTTAGGGCTCTTTAGCTTGGAGAAACGACCACTGAGGGGTGACATGATTGAGGTTTATAAGATTATGCATGGGAAAGAGCAGGTAGAGAAAGAGGTACTTTTCTCCCTTTCTCACAATACAAGAACTCGTGGGCACTCCATGAAATTGCTGAGCGGTCGGGTTAGAACGGATAAAAGGAAGTACTTCTTCACCCAAAGAGGGATTAACACTTGGAATTCACTGCCACAGGAAGTGGTGGCGGCTACAAGCATGGACAGCTTCAAAAGGGAATTAGATAAGCATATGGAGCAGAGGTCCATCAGTGGCTATTAGCCACAAGGTATAGCTAGGGGCTCTGGGGCAAGTGATGCTCTGTCTTCTTGGTGCTTGGGGGGGGGGTCAACAGTGGGAGGGCTTCTAATGTCCTGGCCCCACTGGTGGACCTCCTGATGGCACATTAAAAAAAATAGCCTACCTGGAGAAATAGTGGTCAGGTTTTCAAGAAGACAAACCAGAGATGCCATTTTAAAAGCAACATCAGCAACCCCACTGAAAATGGGAAATGTAACCATCAAAACCTTAAAGGACATTCCATTTGAAATTAAACAAAAGAGAAAAAACTACAAGGACTTAATTTCTTTTCTTCAAACTAATGGGATATCGTACAGATGGGAGGTTCCGGAGGGTGTCATCTTTAAGATCAACGATAGAAGAGAGAAGATAGACTCCACTTTTAAAGCTAAAGAATTTTTGAAACGAAAGCTGGGGACAGAAGAAGAGTCTAAAGAGGAAGAAACGAAGTCTAGTGACTCTGCTACCTCTGGAACGGAAGAGGACTCTGCGGCAGAAAAGGGTGCAGGACCTGCCGGAGTGGTACACGACTTCAGAGACAGAAAGCCGAAGTAAAGGCAGAAGGACTTGGAAAATGGCCTTTTGAAGCGAAGAATAAGAAGATGATCAGAGATTTCTCTTATAACAACTAACAAAATAACATATAAATAGTGAACTGTTATAAGCAAGAGACGGAGGTCCTGTGCCTGAGTCGGAGCGGTCCAGGGTTAGGGATCCCTCTCCCGACCTTCGATGGGGTGCCAGCGCCAGAGGTCAGGAGCTTGGGAGTGCGCCTGGATACCTCCCTAACGATGGAGGCCCAGGTAGCAGCCATTGCAAAGTCGGCCTTTTATCACCTACGGCTGATTAAGCAGTTGGTTCCCTTCCTTGAACGCAATGACCTAGCAACGGTGATCCACACATTGGTCACCTCAAGATTGGATTACTGCAGTGCTCTCTACAAGGGGCTGCCCTTGTCCCAAATCCGGAAGCTGCAGCTGGTGCAGAATGCAGCGGCAAGGTTGATGTTGTGTCTTCCTATGCGGGAACACATCCAGCCCGCCCTAAAAACCCTGCACTGGCTGCCTATAGCATAGCAGATTCGGTTCAAGGTGTTGGTTCTTACCTTTAAAGCCCTATACGTGGGCACGTGGAGAGCCAGTTTTGTGTAGTGGTTAAGTGCGCGGGCTCTTATCTGGGAGAATGGGGTTTGATTCCCCACTCCTCCTCTACTTGCACCTGGCTGGATGACCTTGGACAAGCCGTAGTTCTGCCATAGCTGTTCTTGAAAAAGAGCCATTTCTGTCAGAGCTCTCTCAGCCCCACCTCCCTCACAGGGTGTGTGTCTGTTGTGGGAAGGGAAAAGAGTTTGTAAGCTGCTCTGAAACACCTCTGGGTAGTGAAGGGCAGGGTATAAATCCAATCTCTTCTTCTATATGGCCAGGGACCTGCTTACCTAAGGGACCGCCTTTCCCCACATGTGCCTCAGAGAGCAGTAAGATCGGGATCCCAAAATCGCCTGGTTCTCCCGGGCCCTAAAGAGGCCAGGCTGGCCGCAACGAGGGCCAGGGCCTTCTCTGTGGCGGCCCCTCGCTGGTGGAACAAGCCCCCAGAGGACATCAGGGCCCTGCGGGACCTTTTACAGTCGGGTGCCGCCTCGGTTGTATGACCCTGGCCCGATTACCCACTGTGCCAACACTTGTACCATCATTGGCACTGACAGTACCAGCGGCATCACCCGTTGAGGCTTTATAGCCGGGTGCGAACTTAGGGACACCGTTTAGTTGACAGTGATTGGAAGATTTGCCATCTTTTAATATAAGTTATGTTTATGATGCACGATTTTATATTGATTGATAGTTTTAATGGAATTTGTTTTTGTTATTAACATTTTTATTCCGAATTTTCATGCGTAACCATCAATTAACAGTATGAAATACAACCAATTACACTGAAATAGTATAACGACATACAAATTGTAGATTCAGCGCACGTACAACGATGGGGGATTCCCCTAAATTCATCTTCTGTGTAGTGACTACAATACATTTCATAGCAACATGTTATAAATATGAAAAGTATGCAAGTACGGAATTTTAATGTATATTAATGTATGCTGTTAGCTGGTCTGATCCTGCCGGAAGGCGGGGGGCCGGGGCGGGATGTAAATGAAAATAAATCAATAAAGAGCCCTTCCTCTGGTGCCCCCGGGGCCAGGGATTCGCCTTGCCATCCCAAGGGCTGAGTTGCACGTGGGTCCAGACCAGGCAAACAGCCTCCCCCACCCTGCGTGTGCCTGGTTTGGGGGGGGGGCTCTGTGGGCAGAGTGGTTGCTGTCCTGTTTCTTGGTCCGTGTAAAGGCAGCCGGTGGGCCTTCCTGCCAGAAAGAGGCTCTCGCAGAGGAGCAGCCACCGTGTTTCCCGCCCGCCTCGCAGGGCAGTGGCCCTAGAGGGCTGGAACCGCTGGGGGGGGCAACGGGGGGCGCCCAGGAAGAGTCGGGCAAGCAGAGAGGGAGTGAGCTTAGATCCAGGCCCCGGGCAGCCCCTCGGGAGCCCACTTCAAATCCCCTGGGAAAACCGGGCAAGTCAACTCCCCCTTCCTTTAGCCTTCTCTTCCCCTGGCAGCCGCTGCTTGCAAAACCCCCCCACCCACCCTGGAGGGCCGCTGGGCTCTTGGGCATTTTGCGAGTGCCTGGACCGCCTGCCATTTGTGTGTGCCCCCACAGTGTCCTCCCAACGCCACAGGCCCCCCCTGCCAGGTGTCAAGGAAGACGCACCTCTCCTCGCCTTCAGCCTGCTTGTTCCAGCGTTCCTGGGGGGGAGGGGCTTGGTGCTACCTGCTCCCTGGCTCCCCCACCAAGCCTTCTTCCCCTCTCTTGCTGCTGCCTGGTGGGCACCTGCCCCCCACTCCCTCTCCTGCCTGGGAATAGGCCCCCATCTGCCTGGTCAGGCCATCGGCTGGCCTCCGGGCCACGGGGAAGCTGCTCACATCCCCCCTGCCTCCCTCCCTCCCCCCCCCCCACTGTCAGGCATGTGCCCGAGCTCAGCGGCTTCCTGCAGGCAGGCCCCAGCGGCCTAGTCGTGCCCAGTGGCTCCCATGGAGACCAGATATGGGTGCGGTGGCCAGAGGCGGCACGCCTTATGCTCTAGAAGCGGCGAGACGACTTGAGAGAGCTGCATCTTTGCTCACAGATGGGGCATGCAGACACAATGGCCACGTTATTTGTTTTTATTTAAAAGAGGGTGGCCTTCCAAAAAAGGTGTCTGGGTGACTAAAAGAGTGGAAACATAACACCATAGTTGAACTGCCCGCTCACAATAATGCAGAATGCTTCAGAAGCTCAACCGAAACAGCCACCCATCATCTCAATGACAGCAAAATTATTATTATTATTCCAACAAAATGTATGGTTGAGATTTCAGCTGTTGAACAGCCGTGGTTAACAGACTGTTGGCTGGAACCAGCAGGCGGCCATGGCCGGATCCTGCCTTGCAGCCTCGGGGAGCCTGGTTCCTGCCTGAGGCCAGTCACACTAAGAGGAGGTCACGAGTGGAGATGGGGGAGGCTGACCCGATCGTGTGTGTGTGGGGGGTCGCTTTCCGTGAGGGGAAAGCTTGGGCAGTAAGGCCCAGCGCCTTGCCTGGAACCCAGAGGCAAACAGGCAGCCAGCGCAGTTGTGGTGTGTGGCCATTCCTGCCTCTTCCAGGAACCCAAAGGATGGGCCGCGTGTCCTGCCCGCTGAGCGAATGTTCCAGGAATCTGGCCTGGAGGTGGCGGCTGCTGCCCAGATCCACCACTTGGCCAAGCAGACGGTCTTTGCCCCGGCCTGGACTTGTCCATAGGAGACAACAGCGAGGGCTCCGGAGGGGCCCCACTCCGTTCATTCGTTAATTACAGAGATCCCACCCTCCTCCCTCAAAGCTGCCTAGGGAAGGACTGAACCCCACAGTCAAGTGGAAGCTCGTGCACACGGGGGTAACGCTACGTCAGGACCGCAGGCCTTCGCAAATGCAAAAGGGTCCTGTCAGCCGCCGTCCGGGAGACAAGTCTGAAGCGATCAAGAGGGAGCTGACCGCCAGGGACCGTCTGCAGTCTGCAGCTCAAGGAGTGGGCAGAGCTCCGAGGGAGCGCTGTGTGGGCCACGCATGAATCCTCACGGCCCGAGACAGCCGGCTCCACGGGACATGACTGGGCGGGCACACGGGCAGAGAGGGAGGGGGTGTTCTTCGCTGCCACCCCCACCTTGTAGGCCTACAAATGGACTCTTCTCTTGTCAGATTGGTTTTGAGGCTTCCACCAACATGCTGCAGTCATCGCCCAGCTTGCTGCAAACCTACCGTCTGCCCGTGGCTGCTGCTGCTGCTGCTGCTGTTCACGGGGGGCTCCCGTCTCTGTGCCTAGAGGCAGCCCAGGCCTCATCTTTTGATCTGCCCAGGCCAGGATACTTTCAGACCACCTAATAAAACTGGAGTCTCCAGGACATCAGCACATGCGGATCTTGACTGGCTTCCAGTCAGGCCCAACCCCTGGGCTGTGAGCCACGAGTCTGAGCTTAAATACCGGCAGCAGGGAAAGAAACGAGAGGCCAGCCTGGATCTTCAGCGGCTGGAAGAGACCATCCCAAGCTCCCCTTCCCCGCGAGGGATGCGCCTCGGGCCCCCTGCAGGCGGAGAGGCGGCCCCCTTGGCCGGCCATCCTGCTGCTGCTGCTGCTGCTGCTGCTGCTGCTGCTGCTGCTGCTGCTGGCGGCTGCTATCCGTTCTGTGGCCGGAGCCACACAGCAGCACTCCCTGATGGGATGGGAGACAAAAGGCCGGCTCCTGAGCCTTTGCGATGAGCGAAACGTTTGGAGATGAAGCTGAAGAAGTGGGGTGACACCTCCTGCAGCGAAAGGCCCACGGAGGCACCTGGGCCTCAGCTCCCGGCTGGGTGCGGTGTGTCCTCTGCAGCTCACGCGGGCAGGAACGGAAGAGAAGGCCGGCGCTTAGGAAGTCGTCTCTGCTGTTTGACGTGCTGGCACCCAGCTTGCAAGCCGAAAAGTTCTGGGTCCCAGCCGCCCTCTTCCCATAGAGAGCATCAGCCACTCACAACACGAGTCCAGAAACGGGGGCGTGTTTGACGGGTGTGCATGGTCCCGAGCACGGAGGGGAGCCCTTCAGCTGCCAGCTTGCCTTGGCTGGGGGGGGGGGGGTAAACCGAATGAATGAATGAATGAATGAATGAAAGTAGTGCCGGTACGGCTTGCTGATCTCCTCCCCGTGGAACCAGCCCTCGGTCTCCGTGGCGGCAGCCGCACTCTATAGAGAGGGCCCTCATCCTGTCTGACGCTGGGCTCTCTCTGTCGCTCCCCCGTCATCCCTTTTGACCTCAGCAGGGAGGGTCTCTCGACAGAAAGGCAGCCGGGGGGCGGGGGGTGGCATCCAGGATTGGTTCTGGGATTCACCTGGGGGGGGATCTCCGCTGCCTCTGGCCGTGGCCTTCTGTGCAGCACTTGTGTGACGAGGCCCGGAAGGGGGTCCGTCTCATCCTCGGTGCCGTTCAGCAGCTCTCCAAAGCCCCTTGGCTGGGACTGCACACGGGGTCTGCAGGGGACACCCGGCTTGGCTTCTCCTTCACCGCTCAGCCAGGTGGGCCTGGGGAGGTCCTGGAGGAGTGCCTGGGGAAGGTCACGGGATGGACCGGGGCCAACACCCGTGGCCGGTGGAGAAGCTGCTGGGGTGCGACAGAATCCTAGAATCACAGAGCTGGAAGGGGCCATAGAGACCATCTAGCCCAACCCCCTGCCCGATGCAGGACCAGCCGAAAGCATCCCTGACAAATATTCGTCCCGCCTCTTCTTGAAAGCTGCCACCTCCCGAGGCAGCTGAAAAGTGTTTCCTAATATCCAGCCAATCCCTTTCTGCGCCTTGGTCCAGAGTGCCGCAGACAAGCTGTTGTTGGGGGGGAGGGGGGGCCAGCTGGCCTGGGTAAATAGCCGCACCCCCTCCCCAGCCTCATCCCCAAAGCTGTGGGGTGTCTGGCGTCTGTTTCCGGGCGCGATCCAGAGAGCTGGCTCTTGCCCGTCACGCCCTCAGTGTCTTCGAGGTGGGGTGTTTGCGGGACGGCCTTCTCCTGCACTGCCCACCCCCCCCCCATTAAAGGTGCGGCAAGACAGACGTAAGGGCCGCAGCTCCGCCAGACCTTGACACCAGAGATGGACACAGCAGCCGCAGGAGAGTCTAGAAGAGGGGAGGGAGAACCGACTGCCTGTTGGAAAGCAGGAGAGAGAGAGAGAGAGAGAGAGAGAGAGGCTCAGCTTGGTGACGGAAGAGGCCCCCCCCGCAAAGCAGCCCGCCTGGGAAGGGTCCTTCCTGGCCTGGGTCACTGCCCCAGCCGCCTCTCCCTGCCTGTGGGCTGCCCCTCCCCTCTGGCAAGGAAGATGGATGTGGCAGTCAGGCACCCAGCGCCAGCTAATTACCCTTCCGAGGATGTCTTGTAAATTAAGGGCTAATTAGAGGCAGAGGCAGTGTCACGGCTTTACACGTGTTCTTGAGGCGCAGAACCAGAGGGAGGGGGGCAGCGGCAAGGCAAGGCTGTGGCCAGCCAGCCCGGGGTGGGGGGGGGGGACACCAAGGCCCACCTGATCCCCCCCCAGACCCTCGCCTCCTGTCTCTTCTGCGCATGCGGGGGGGGGGGGGGGACTCAACAGCGAGGAGCCCCCCCCCCGGTCTTTCTGTCACAGCAGGGCCTGGATTCCGCTGCCTCTCCGCGCAACTTGCCTCCCGCTGACCACCAGGCAGAAGGGATCCAGGCAGCCCTCCAGCCGCTCTGGGGCTGTGCGTGGGGCAGGGCTGTGCTCTGCTGCTGCCTGTGGGGCCTCGGGAGCTCTTGAGGAGGGGGGGGTGCCACTCAGCCACTGGGCCTCTCCCCATCTTTCCAGAGGCGTGCAGGTTGGCGGCCAGAAGTCCGAGTGGGGCTCCCGCTGGCCTCAGGGTTGTGGGATTCCCCCACCCACGCCTGCTGCTGCTGCTGCTGCTGGCGGGCGGAGTTTGCCCGTGGCCTTCCCAAACGGTGAGGCTGCAAGGAAGCCCCACGGGTGGGCCCCAGCGCTCTCGCCCTGCCCGGTACAGCTGGAGCTCAGCTTGCGTGGCCTGGAGCCCTGCCTTCCGGGCGGCCCAGGGCTTTATTGCAATGTGGTATGGCCTGATATTATGTTCTTATTCCAGTGTGGGGTGTGTGTGGGGCTTTCTAAGTTTCTAAGCAGTGTGCTAAGAAGGCAACAGTTCCTGGGGTTAGCCCAGCCCAGGGACATTGCTAGGGCGGTTCCCAGGCCTCCCTAAACTTCTGGGGAGCCCATCGCTAAATCCCACATGGGTCCACCTCCATAGATAGTGACCATGGCCTATGATGTCACTAGCTCCTCCCTATGATGTCATTGGGTCCCAGTTCTTTTAATAACTTAGCAATTCCTCTGGCCCAGCCCCAGCCCCCCCCGGGAAATTGGAAAGTCTACGCCCTTGCTCCCGCCGGTGCCTGCCTCGGCCACAGACCTGGCCCGGCCCTTCTCAGCTGGCCCGTGGAGGAGCCCTTTGGCAACCGAGCATCGGGTTGGCAACTCCCCCCCCCCACCCCCGGACAGGCTTCTAACACTGCCGGCTTTTATGTATCCCCGGATTCCCAACCCGCCCAGCCCCCGTAGCCTCTGCCTTTCTTAGAAAAACCAGTGTGGCACGAGAAAAGGCAGGGCGGGCAGGGAGTCTGCTGACCACTCTCGGGCTTAGGAAAGGAAAACCCGCCCTACGCCCTTGAGAGGACTCTGCAAACCTTCCTTGGGGCTTTTCTTTTCCTCCCCTCCTCGGTAAGGAAAGCTTTTTTAAAAAGATGCTGCCTGGTTCGTGTTGCCTTTTTAAAAACTCAGGACTTGGTCTTTTAGGAAATGCCGGAGGCAGAGCTTTTGGGTGACCGGGAGTGCAAAGTGGAGCGCCTGGAACACTTTCTGTAGAGCAGTTTGCCTCTTAGGTGGCTTTTAAAGAATCAGTTGGAAGTGCAGGGCTATCAAGGAGACTGGCTAAGCGTCCGCTCCCTGTCTGGATCGAGATGGGTATAGCCTCTTAGTCTGTCCGTAGCAGTGGGAAAGAGCGGGAGTCCACTTCTGTGGGTCACCACTGCAGAGAGTGACCCACAGAAGTTCCTCCCCCTGCCTCAAATCTTGCTGGCCTTTAAGGTGCTCCTGGACTCTGGCTCTTTTCTACTCCGCGTTCGGAGGCTTTTCCCCTCTGAATGGGGGGGTTGCTGGTGGCCGGGGGACAGCAGGGGGGGGGAGGGCCTTTGGGTTCTGACTGGGGACTCCCCCGTAGCCCTCTGATGCCAGCCACTGCCCGAGACAGGATGCCAGCCTAGGTGGGCGCTTGGCAAGGCTCCCTCTCAGCTGTGGAGTCCTGTGAGCAGAAGTTCTGCTTTGTGAGCTCCTGGCACTAAAGCTGTGGGCCAGCAGTTTGGCCGCTGCATCAGTTAGTTTGCTCTGGAGCCCCATCCTCCCTGGGCTGAGACAAACGTGTGTGAGCCGGAGGCTAAAAGACTGTGAGCTAGCTCTCACACTAACTCAGCTTAGAGGGAACGCTGGTGCTTGGTCTGATCCAGCAGGGGCTCTTCAGAGGCATTATCCTGTTGCAGTTCTTGAACAGCCCTGCAAGGTAGGGCCCCATAGAGCAAGGGAGACTTGCCGAAGGCCGCCCAACCAGGTTATAATGAACAGATGATATTCTGCTCAGTGGTTTTTTAATCAGTATTTTTTGGTTTGGGTCTTTTGGACCTGAAATTTTTTTGCCATTGGTATTCGGATCTGGGATTCTTCGGAAATCCTGAATTTTGGGGTGTGTGTGTGTCAGGAGTCAATAGACCCAAGAAAAATACCAGGTTTTTTTTTGTGTGTGTGTGTGTGTTTTTAAAAGTCAGCCTGATCCTGGGGCTGGCTCAGCTTCTCCTGCAACACGGTTTAAAGTGGGCTGCAGGGGAAGCCAGCCCCAGGGCCTACAGTGCCATGGCCAACAGATTGCTCCCTGCAGCACTACATCTTCTGGGCCTGGCGTCTCCGGCAGCCGAAGCTGACCTGGTGGGAACCATCTGTGTGTCCCCCCTACACACATCCACAGCTAAACTTCAAGGGGACCGCAGCAGAGAGGCGGGAGCTGAAACATACCTGAAAAATACCAACAGGGTGTTTCCCGGGTATATTTTTGACTCTGATAACTCTGAGTGCGCACCTCCAGTTGTGGCCGGTCTTTGTGTCACTGTGGTCAAGCTGCACAGAGTCCCCCTTGCTGCTTGACCCCAGACAGGCGTGGAGGGCGTCTGCCTCCCCCGGCGGGCCGGGGCTCCCTTGGGGACACGCCCTCCTCATCCGCTCAGAGGGAACTCTGTGTCAGGGAAGAAACCTTAAGGGTCCTCCGTTTTTGGGTCCGCAGGAGAACGTCGGAAAAAAGCTGGATGAGAGCACTGGAGCCCACCCCCCACCCCCTGCCAAGCAGCCTGTTCTGCCCACGGCGGCCAGCCAGGTGCCTCAGAGGGCTACCGAGCAGGGCACGGAGGCCGAGGCCTTCCCCTGACGTTGCCTCCTGGCACTCAGACTCAGAGGTTTCAGGAAGCCCCCTGGGCTCATCACCAAGGCTCCCTCTAAGCTGTGGAGCCTTGTGAGCAAAAATTCTATTTTGTGAGCTGCTGGCATTAAAGTGGTGAGCGAGTGATTGGGCTGCTGTGTAAATTTGTCTGCTCTGGAGCCATCTTTCCCGAGCTGAGACAAAAAATGTGTGAGCCAGAGGCTACAAGACTGTGAGCCAGCTCACACTAACTCAGCTTAGCGGGAACACTGCTCACTACCAGGGTTGCCAGCTCCAGGGTGCAGAATTCCTGGAGACCTGAGGGGTTGGATCCAGGGGAGGGGAGGGGCATAATGGCACAGACTCCGCCTTCCAGAGCGGCAGTTTTCTCCAGGGAAACGGATCTCTCTCGCACAGAGATCAGTCATAATCCCAAAAGATCTCCAGCCACCACCTGGAGGGTGGCGACCCTGCTCGTTGTCGTGGCTGGTAGCCACGGATCGGCCAATCTCCCCTCGGCCTACCTAATCCCCTGTGCCTATTGTGGCCGTCACGACCTCTGCCGGCAGTGGAATCCACACGTTAAGCACTCACCGCGTAAAGAAGTACTTCCTTTTGTCTGTCCTGCACCTACTGCCCGTCAGCTTCATGGGGTGCCCTTGAGTTCTAGTGCACTGGGAGGTGGAGGAAACGTTCTCTCCGTCCCCTCTCTCTGCCCCACGTCACACCCCTTCTTCGTTGTCTCTGAGTGAGCCAGAGAGAGAGCTCTGAGAGCCAGTGTGGTGCCGTGGCTAAGAGCGGTGAACATAAGAGGTGCCAATGTTGGATCAGGCCAAAGGCCCATCCAGTCCAACACTCTGAGTCACACAGTGGCCAGAAATACCAGGGGCCATCAGGAGGTCCAGCAGTGGGGCCAGGACACTAGAAGCCCCCCCACTGTTGCCCCCCCCAAGCACCAAGACTACAGGGCATCACTTGCCTCAGAGCCCCTATCTATACCTTGTGGCTCATAGCCACTGATGGACCTCTGCTCCATATGCCTATCTAATTCCCTTTTGAAGCCGTCCATGCTTGTAGCTGCCACCACTTCCTGTGGCAGTGAATTCCAAGTGTTAATCACTCTTTGGGTGAAGAAGGACTTCCTTTTATCCGTTCTAACCCGGCCGCTCAGCAATTTCATGGAGTGCCCACGAGTTCTTGTATTGTGAGAAAGGGAGAAAAGGACCTCTTTCTCTACCTGCTCTTTCCCATGCATAATCTTATAAACCTCGATCATGGTGGACTCTAATTTGTGGTGGACTCTAATCTGGGAGAACTGGGTTTTGATTCCCCACTCCTCCACATTCAGCTGCTCGTGTGACCTTGGGTCAGTTACAAGTTGTTTCGGAGCTCTCACAGAGCCGTTTCTGTCAAGAGCTCTCAGCCCCACCCACCTCACAGGGTGTCTGTCTGTTGTGGGGAGGGGGAGGGAAAGGAGGTTGGAAGCTGCTCTGAGACTCCTTCGGGTAGTGAAGGGCGGGGGGGGGTATAAATCCAATCTCCTTTGGTTTTTTCTCCTCCTCCTCCTCCTCCTTGAGAGCCAGTTTGGTGTCGTGGTTAAGTGTGTGGGCTCTAATCTGGGAGAACCGGGTTTGATTCCCCACTCCTCCACAGACAGCGGCTGGATGACCTTGGGCAAGCCATAGTTCTGTCAGAGGTGCTCTTGAAAAGTGCAGTTTCTCTCAGGGCTCTCTTAGCCCCACCCGCCTCACAGGGTGTCTGTTGTGGGGAGGGGAAGGGAAAGGAGTTTGTAAGCCGCTCTGAGACTCCTTTGGGTAGTGAAGGGCAGGGTATAAATCCAATCTCTTCTTCCTCCTCCTCCTCCTCCTCCGCTTGCACCTGGCTGGATGACCTTGGGCAAGCCCTAGTTCTGATAAGAGCTGTCCTTGAAAAAGAGCAGTTCCTGTCAAGAGCTCTCTCAGCTCCGCCTTCCTCACGGGGGGGGTGTCTGTTGTGGGGAGGGGAAGGGAAAGGAGTTTGTCAGCCGCTCTGAGAGCCCTTCGGGTAGTGAAGGGCGGGGGGGGGGTATAAATCCAGTCTCCTCCCTTCTCCTCACCAGAAAAGTCCCCGACCCTCCAGCCTTTCCTCGTCGCCAAGGCGCTTCGGCCCTCTGATCCCCTCGGTCTCTCCGTACTTCCCCCAGCGCTGCAGTAGCCCCTTTGAGATAGGCGGCCAGAATGGTGCACTGTCGTAGTCCACGAGGGAGGGGGGCGTGACCTTGGTGGGTGTCCTTCAGAACTTCCCTTCTGCCCCCTGCTTGGGCGTGGCAAGAGCGTGGAGAGTAGGCCTGCGAGGAGGAGGAGGAGGAGGCACATTCCGGCAGAGGCTCTGGGATTTCTGTCCCTGGAAAGGCAGAATTCAGAATGAGGCTTCTTGGGGGGGCCTCTTACCCGTGGCTCATTTGCCCCGGTTTGGATACTGGAAAGAAGTGATGTCTGCTCCAGCGGGCAGGGCGGGGTATAATTTATATTAATAATAATAATACTCAATGCTCCCTCTAAGCTGTGGAGTCTTGTGAGTGAAAATTCTCCTTTGTGAGCGACTGGCATTAAAATTGTGAGCGAGTGACTTGGCTGCTGTCTCATTTAGTTTGCTCTGGAGCCCCATCCTTCCTGAGCAAAGACAGAAATGTGTGAGCTGCAGGCTAGGAAACGGTGAGCTGGCTCACACTCACTCAGCCGAGAGGGGACACTGGTCACACTTCCCCAGAATGCCTTTTGGGCACCATGATGAGGTGGGGTCTCCCCTCCCCCCCTCCCCCCATGTTCCTCCCCTGAGGCAACGAGTGGCAAAGGCTCCGGGACGGGATGGGGGCCCTGACCTCTCTCCCAGCCGTGTTTCCGAAGCCCAGGCGCCCCACGGCGGCCGTGCACTGAAAACGTACAAACGAATCTTGGCTGTGCTCTGACACCGCGTGCTCTGGTGGCTCACCCCCAAGCCATGGGCCTGTTTTGCAGGCTGGCCTACCTCACAGGGTTGCTGTGAGGGCCGTGAGGACTTCACTGGGAGAGGGCAGGAGCAAAACTCTCCCTTTCAGAGTCAGACGGACCTTGGTGTGTGTGTCCCGCAGCAGAGCGTTGGGGGTTCCTTCCTTCCCCTCTGCCGGAGGCGGAGGAGCGCTCTCTCCAGGACCGGGCCTGCCTGTCTCCCCTGCAGGTGCCCCCCACTCAGCCAGCAGCACCTCCTTGCACTCGGAGCGCTCCAGCAGCAACCTGATGGGCTTCGGCATGAAGGCGGACGGCCTGCACCAGCGCTCCTACTCCGTCTCCAGCGCCGACCAGTGGAGCGAGGCCGTGGCCGCCCCCAGCAGCACACCCAACCCTGGTGAGTGATGCCGGTCTGCCCCCTTCTTTTTGCTCTCTGCACCAAGGAGCCCTCCCCGTGGGGGCGGTGGGGAGGGGAGGGGTGGGGTCTGCCGGGCAAGACTGGCCATCCAGGCTGCAGGACCAAAGCCCGTGGAAGCGTGCCGGCCACACTGCCCGAGGGGATCCCGCGCCCATCTGCAGGCCTTCCCGCGTGCCTGGCGGCGGTTCCAGGACAGTCGAGTGCATTAAAATAATTCACACATTTCCCAGCGCAGCCACTTTGGCGAATTGGAAAATAAATGCTTGCGCGCGGCATCCATCACTGGGCGCTTGCCGGCTCTGCCGCCGCACTCAAAAGGCAGTTAAATGCACATCAAGAGCGGCGGCGCCATTTCCACGCCTGCTCGCCCCGTGTCGTTCTCATTAGCGCGCCCGCCGCCCCCCCGCCCGCTCCCGGGGGCTTTCGCAGTTTAAAGAGAGCCTCTTTATGATCATTACCGGAGTCCGACTGCGCCGCCGCCATTTGCAGCCGGGGAGGCTCCTCATTTGTAACTGTGAAAAACTATCAATTTCAGCGCGCCTGATGCAGCGCCTCCATCATTGGGCCCATCAGCTCCCTGCTGGAAGCGAATTAATCAGACTGTTACTGCTGATGGGGCAGAGCGAGCGGCGGGGAGGGGAGGGGAGGGGCGGGCACCCGAGGAAAGGCGGGAGCGCGCCTGCCTGCATCCACACCATGCGCGCGGGGGTGGGTGGGTGTGTGTGTCAGGAAACCCTTCCTCCGGGCAGCCCGGCAGGTGGCAGGAGCGCTGCCCTCCTCCACGCAAG
>NW_015164244.1:359571-362644 GCF_001447785.1 Gekko japonicus
GCATTCCTCTGCCAAGGAGGTCCCGCCACCTCCTTCCTTCCGAAGCCGTGCTGTGCCAGGCCGCGCAGCTGCCACTCTAGTAGGGGGGGAGAGTTCCAACTGCAGGCGACTTTGGAGCCCTCCCCCCTGCCTGCCTGCCTGCCTGCCTGCCAGCCTTTTGGAGTGGCCCGACAAGGAAGGCTCCTTGGGGACCAGGGCCCGGGGCAGGGGGTCCCCGCTCAGGATCAGGGGGTGGTAGGCCCTTTGGAGGAGGGAGCGGCAACTGCAGGAGACACGGGGTGGGGGTGGGGGATGGAGGGAGACCATCAAGGGAGTCCGGATCAATGCTCCCTCTAAGATGTGGAGTCTTGTGAGCGAAAATTCTACTTTGTGAGCTCCTGGCACTAAAGCTGTGAGCCAGCGATTTGGCTGCTGCATCAATCAGTTTGCTCTGGAGCCCCTCCTTCCTGAGCCAAGACGAAAATGTGTGAGCCGGAGGCTAAAAAACTGTGAGCTGGCTCACACTCACTCAGCTTAGAGGGAACGCTGGTCCAGACGGCCCCAAGAGCTGGGCTGGCAGCTGACAGAACTTGGGGCTAGGCACCTGGTGCTGTTCTTGGGGTCTCCATCAGATCTAACCCTTTAGCTGCAAAAAACAATGCAGGGGGTGGGGGGTGGGGCTGTCACCAGGGAAGGGATGTTCCCTGCCCTCTCCCATCACTGGGGGGGGGGCTCATTTCCATCGGAGGCCTGGGGAGCTAGCCCCCTCCCGCCCAGCACTGCAGTTAGAGCCACATGGCTGGGGGAGCGGCCACTCTCCGGAGTGGTGGAGCTGTGGCTCCGGGGAGCCCGTGCGAGGCCCCCCAACCGGTGCTGTGCCAGCCGGAGTGCAGCACGGAGGCCGAGGGGCCCACGGTCTGAGGAGGGAGTGTGGTTTCTCTTGTGCCAGGCAGATTAGGAGGAGACGTCTGGCTGTGCTTCCGGGGAGGCGTTTGGGGTGGGGGAGAGGGGTGAATAGGTTTTCTCCAACCCCGGGCTGAGGAGGCTTCTGGACATCGAGGCCCACTGAGGAGGAAGAGCCTGGCAAAGGCTCCTGGGAGCCCGCTCCTTGCTCACCCCGAACCGAACCGAGGAGCATCGGCCGCAGGCAGACTGGCCGTTTACCCCCCCCGTAGGTTGGCAGCCCCGGGGGCCCAAGTGGGACTCTCTCCTTTGGTTCTTGGATTGCCTCGTTTCTCCCCAGCGGTGGGCCTAAAGCGGCTCCTGGCCTCCGTTTTACCCACCCCGGTCCAAGAGAGGGAGGGAGAGAGAGAGAGAGGGCAACTGGCCCCAGGTCGCCCAACCAGCCTCCCTGGCAAAGCGGGGGGGGGCAGGCCCAGCTCTCCCGGGGCTGAGCCTGACGTTTTCGGCACTGTACGCCGAGCTGCGTGGCCCAGGAAATCCACTCCGAGCGTTTTCCCCTGTGCCCTGCCCGGACCAGAGGCTGAGCCTGACGGAGGTCAGGAGAGAATCCGGTGGGTCCGCCTCTGTTTGGTCTGAAGCAGCAGGGGCGCCTCTCAGGCCCACAAGGTTTTATTCAAGCGAGAAGCTTCCGTGTGTGCCCGTGCACACTCCCTCGGACACCGTGGGATGGAAGTCAGGAAAGGCGCCCTCATCACGAGGAGGACAGCCGCTGCACGTGGACAGCGCAGGGGTCGGCTTTGCCCGGAGTCCTTTTGTGTCCTTTTACACCCCTTGTGGCCTCCTTCCTCTGTCTCCCTGTGTGCCTCGGTTCTCCATGCCGGCCTGCCAAGGACAAGGTTTCGAGGACCTCTAGCTCGTTCTAATCCACAAAGGCAAGACATTAGTTGACAGGATTCTTTGGGGGGAAACCCTGCAGGGCTCAGTAGTTTCAAAAGATTTAAACATGTAGTGCTGTAGGGTTACCAACCTCCAGGCGGGGACCCTGGAATTCTCCGGGAATTCTGCCTGATCTCTGTCTTTACCGATAGAGAGCAGCTCTCCCCCCCCCTGGAGACAGTGGCAGCTGTGGAGGGGGGGCAGAGCCCCCTCCCCTCCCAAACGCTGCCCTCCAGGAGCTCTGCCCCCAAATGTCCAGGGATTTCCCAAGCCGAAGCTGGCAACTTCGGTTTGGTGTGGTGGTGTGAAGTGCAGGCGGACTCTGATCTGGGAGAGCCGGGTTTGATTCCCCCGCTCCTCCTCCACTTGCACCTGGCTGGATGACCTTGGGCAAGCCGTAGTTCTGACAAGAGCTGTCCTTGGAAAAAGAGCTGTTTCTGTCCAGAGCTCTCTCAGCCCCACCTGCCTCACCAGGCGTCTGTCTGTTGTGGGGAGGGGGAGGGAGAGGAGAGACTCTGAGTGAAGGGCAAGGGGTATAAACCCAGTATTCTCCTCCTCCTCCTCCTCCCCCTCCTCCTCTTCTTCAAGAAGAAGAAGAAGGCAGGGAGCCTCGCCAGGGGTGGTTCAGATTTCCCCCGGGGGCCGGGAGGTGGCAGGAAGGCAGCGGCCTCCCAAAGCCCCCTCCCGAGGGGTGGGGGGCACGGGCTCTGCCGCGTGGGTCCTGGGAGGGGTGGGCACGCGCCCCCCCACTCTGCCGGGGAGGTTCGGGGTGGGCCACGGAAGGAGGGGCCGGGGGCTGCGGTGGGTCTTGAGATCCTGGCAGGAGCATTTCCGCATTTATGCTGATTGGAAGCCAGCGCGTGGCGCACGGCTGGAATTGAATGTCAGGCTTCTGATTTTGTTGCTGGTCTCTAATGAAATTTGACATTTAATGGTGAGAGCCGCAGCAATGTGTGCTTGTGCGCGTGTGCGTGTGTGTGCGTGTGTGATCGGAGCTTGATTAGCGCACTCTAATTGACAGTAATTAGCCAGCTCCCTGATTGTTTCTAATTCTGCTATTAATTGTAAGGAACAGTATGATTGAGGATAAATTTGGCGCGTGGCAGTCGGAGGGAGCTGCGTCTCCAGCGCCTCGCAGGCGTCTGCAGGCAGGGGGACGCCCCCGATCCTGCCCCACTGCCTGGGGCCTGAGGGCCGGGGATAGGGGGTGCCGCTCGGCCCTCTGGGGAGGGGCGGGGGGCGGGGAGGGGCTGCT